>NC_059115.1:53480565-53560565 GCF_020740685.1 Jaculus jaculus
AAAAAAAAAAAAAAAAAAAAAACAGGGAAAGAACAGTGCTTATAATCCTAAAACTCAAGAGACTGAGGCAGACAGATCACAAATTCAGGGCCAGTCTGGGCTAGAGTCCCTGTCTCAAACAAACAATAGCAACATCAAAGGAGAAATAAGCAAAATAGAAGGGAAAAAAAAAGGAAGAAAATTATAAAAATGGGAGGTGGATGGTAATATTTTGTGCTAACTTCACCAAAGTCAAGAAGCGAGACCTGGGTCAGGGAAGATGGCTCAGTAGATAAAGCACGTGCCGCTCAACCGTAGCACCATGTTCAGATCCCCAGACGCCATGTAAAAAGCCAAAAGCCGTGCTGGACTTCTGCAGTCTCAGCATTCTTACAGTGCTGAAGCGGGATGATACTTTCCCGAAGAACTAACTGTGAAGGATTGTAATGACTGCCAACTCGACAGGACCTGGAATCACCCCTGAGGGATTATCTAGATTAGGTTAGCTCACGGACATGACTGGGAGGGGCCATCTAGATTAGGCCAGTCTCTGGACATGCCCGTGAGGGGTCATCTAGATTAGGTTAACTGAGGTAGGAAGTCCCATCTTAACTAAGGGCAGCACCATTGACGGGCTGGGATCCGGGCAACAGAATTCATCACTCTCTGCTTCCTCACTGTGGACTGAACGGGAACACCTGCCTCAAGCCCTGCCGTCATGCCTTCCCTGCCCTGCTGCGACCTTCCTTCCTCAAGATGGTTGCTGCCAGGCATTTTGTGTCAGCAATGAGACTGTAATTGACACCTCAGGCAAGCTACCTGCCAAAGTCTCTGCCCACAACAAGGTTGAAAGCAAGTTCTGACCCAAAGTTGCCCTCTGAACTCTGTACACTTGGGCCTGCATTCACAGACATGAACACGTACACGTGTGCGCGCACACACAAACACACTGCACATACACACACCAAAATGAAGCTGAATAGAGAGCTATCCCATAATGAACCTGAAACCCAAGACACCATGTGGACTTACAATGAAGACACAAGCAAAATGCCTTAAGACATTTAAAAAAAAAAATGGGAGCCAGATGTGGTAAAAGGTTTGTAATTAGAGCACTTGGGAGCTGAGGCAGGAGGATCCCAAGTTGAAGCCAGCTGGGGCTACAGAGCAAGTTCAAGGCCAGGTGAAAGAACACAGTGAGCGCCTGTTCAAAAAAGAAGGAAGGAAGGGAGAGAGGGGAGGAAGGAGGGAGAGAGGGAGGGAAGAAGGAAGGAAGATGAAGGAAGGGAGGGGGAGAAAGAAAGAGCGAGAGAGAGAGAAAGAAGAAAGAAAGGAAGGAAGAAAAAAAAGAATGAACGAACAAAAGAGGCGGAACAATGTGTTAAGTTTTAAGCGCACAGTCTGATATCAGACAAACCTGGATTTTAATGCTATGTCTGTGACACTAGATAAATCCCTTGTTTTTCCAGAACTTGGTTTCCCTATTCGTAAAAATGCAAGGACCTCTCCAACCCAGGATGCAATGAGACTTGAGATCAGGTGCACAGAGCACTCTGGATGCCACACCTGGTGAGGAGACACTCATGTGACACCTTTGTTTGTCAAGAACATCTGAGACCAGAGAAAATTTCTAACCTCTCTCTAGCTTCCAACTTTGGAGAGCCTGAGAAACAAATATAAACCTTGGGGTCAAATATCAGTTGCTCAACTTGTCTTTGGCTCGAGATGACTAATACCAACTATGAGGGTTTGAAGATACCAACACTTCAAGAAGTCCCATCTTCACCTCCGCTAGACATACCTGGCTGGCATCTGTCTGAAGGACATCCAAGGATAGAACCCGTAATACACAAAGCTAAAACTAAAGCCCTTTCTTGAAACACAAAGATGTGTCTCAAGCCAGGCTTGACTGATGAGAGGGAAAAAGTGAGTATTTCTGCATCAGAAGACAGGAGGGAAGCATCCAATACCCCAATGTCCCCTGCTAAGTCCTTAAGTTTCTTCCTTCAGATCCTTAATAACTTTCAAGTGCAACTCGGCAGCATAATTCTTAGCCATCACCCAACTGAACCTCAGTATCAACATCTCCTCGGCTGCCCCAGCTACAAGTACCACATGCTAGCAAGCAGAGCTCACATCACATCTTTGTGCTTCGCTTTCTTTTGTTGAGATGTTGAGACAGGGTCTTAGGTAGCTCAGGCTAGCCTGGTACGCACTAGGTAGAGATAATGGCCTTGAACTGCTTCTGATCCTTCGGCTTCCACCTCCTGAGTGCTGAGATTATAGGAGTGAGACACCACACCCAATTTATGCAATGCTAAGGATCAAACCCATGCCTTTATGCACGCTACGCCAGCCGCACCAATGGCCCATGGAATAACCACGTGCTTACACATTCCCTTTGGACAGCATGGGTGAAATCAGAGACAGGAAGCAGACAAGAGAGGAAGCGGGAAGAGATGCAGTTACCATGGAAACATGAATTCTATTATGTTTTGAAAACACAATCAAGAAATTCTTGGGGCTAGGGAGATGTTTCAGTGGTTAAAGACATTTGCTTGCAAGGCCTGTTGTTAGCTTGGGGTTCAGTTCCCTGGTACCCATATGAGAACAGATGCACAAAGTTGTGCATGCATTTGGAGTTCATTTCCAGTGTGACCAGAGGGTCTCTCTCTCTCTCTCTCTCTCTCTCTCTCTCTCTCTTTCTCTCTAAATAAGTAAATAAAAACATTAAATTAATTAATGAGTAAAGAAATAAAAATATTAAAGAATAAAGTTCTTATAACTTCCTTAATATATTACATACAAAAGTTCTCTTAATAGGCTGAGAACCACATTATTACCCTCCAAACTCCAAGTTGTTATTGGCATTACTTAAGAGCATATCCAAGGATAGTGTGGCCTTCGACATAAGCATGAGGAGGAGGAATCTCAGTGGATTCTGTGAAGTATTTCCCAAGTATAAAATTTTCCTTTGTAATTCATCACAATTATTTATTGTTAGACAAAAATCCTACTAGAGGCTTTCTCTTGCTTAAACCACATCTCCTCTTTTGAGCCTGATTCTCCAGCTCACTGTTAGACTAGGTCTGAGTTAGAGACCTGATTTTAATCAACGAGGTGTCCTTCTGGAATCTCACTTATAAACAGAACACAAAAGCAATCACACCCATGTTTTGTTTTCTTTCCAGAGCATACAAATCTGTCCCAGACTTGCCCATACAAACAACAATGTGGCTCACATAAGAGCTCTTTAGAGATAATATTTCTAAACAAATCCATCGGTAAGGGAAGGCTTTAAAAAAAACTGTTTATTTCCAACTTTGAACAGAAAGTAAGCGCAGCAAAAGATACATATGCATTTTCTCTTTCCTTAGGAAAGGAATGTAGTATTACAGGAACCTTCCTGGGGGGAAACAATAGTGGCCCCATTCATAACTACTTGCTCAACTGTAATTTACAAATTCCCTGTCCATTTCTTGCCAAGATTCCCTCTCCTGTTCTCTGACTTTCTTAATAGCTCCAGCTGGACTTCGTTGCTCAACCTGAAGTTGAGAAGAGAACTCTCAGTCCCAAAGAAAACTCTTCATCTTGACTTTTTTTTTTCAGTCCCAATAAGTAAAGGACTGAATTTCTAAAAAGACACCATTTTCATGACTCAGATGTTATACATATAACATACATAAGTTAATAAGAAATCTACTCAGCAGTGCTAATTCTTTAATGAAAGGAGTAACTTTTCCAAAACAGTGGGATTTCTGGCATCAGAAAGAGTGTTTCAAAGCCCATAGGAGCAGCATACTTGCATGCCCAGTCCTATGTCACCAACCCCTTCTCCACCCACCTACCCAAGCCAGCTACAATACTATCGTGCATGGATATCTGAAAAGAAAACTGAAAAGCTTTTTTTTTTTAGTTTTATGTTAAAAGATAGTGAAATGAAATATCTCAGGACTAGAAGTGGTGGCTCAGTGGGAAGGTACAAAGCCATGGAGGAGGTCCTAGGTTTAATCCCTAGCACTGAAAACATTAATTAAAAAAATTTTTTTTTAATTTAAATTTAAAAATTAAAAAAAAAAACACTTAAACAGTGATAACCTTAATATCACTATTAGACAAAAACATCATCCAGCTCCTGGTTGGGTTTCTAACAGTAACAAAAACGATTCACTTACCAAATGTATACATTCCAGGATCAACTGAACGATGGACGCATAATTTGAAAGGAGGTTCCCAGAGGTGGCCTCGCCCTTTAATTCATACCCTTCTGTAGTTCCTTAACCATGGTCTGGATTTTAGTAACTTGATTCTAATCAATAAGGCACACGAGAAAGGACAGGCATTGTGTGTAAGACTAGATCACAGACCGCTCTGGCTTTCACCCTACACTCTCACCTGTCCACTTTGATGGAAACCACTGTCCATACTGTGAGCTACCCAATGCCAAGGCCTCAGCGGCCAGCAACTGGGGGTAAAACTACCCACCAGCAGCCAGGAATGGACATCCTTGGTTTGAAAGCCTGTCAAGGGCTGGAGAGATAGCTTAGCAGTTATAGCATTTGCCTGCAAAGCCAAAGGACCCGGGTTCAATTCCCCAGGACCACAAGATGGCGCGTGCATCTGGAGTCTGAGTTGGTTTACAGCAGCTGAAGACCCAGGCGGGCCCATTCTCTCTGTGTCTATGTGCCTCGTTTTCTCTTCTCTCTCTCTCTCTCTGAAATAAATAAAAGCTGATCAGTACCTGAGTCCTGCTTAACAGCACTGAGGGAGCTTGAAGTAGACATGCCCCAGGTGAAGTATGCAATGACTTCAGCCTTGAGAGAAACCCAGAACCCGGGCTGGAGAGATGGCTTAGCGGTTAAGCGCTTGCCTGTGAAGCCTAAGGACCCCGGTTCGAGGCTCGGTTCCCCAGGTCCCACGTTAGCCAGATGCACAAGGGGGCGCACACGTCTGGAGTTCGTTTGCAGAGGCTGGAAGCCCTGGCGCGCCCATTCTCTCTCTCTCCCTCTATCTGTCTTTCTCTCTGTGTCTGTCTCTCTCAAATAAATAAATAAAAATTAAAAAAAAAAAAAGAAAGAAACCCAGAACCCAAGCCTCCCCCTAGACTATGCCAACCTTCTCGGCCCTCCATTCTGAGATGAATGCTTGTTAGCTTCAGCTGTTGAAGCATGGCTAACTGATGCATATCCCAGACAGCCTTTGCCTCCCAAAACACGCATCTGAACCCTTCAGCCAGTACTGTGAAAAGCCATTGTAAAACAGTGATTTACATTCACTGACTTTATTGATTGCTTTGATGTGTGTGCTGTACTATGTGAGTATATATTGAATGCATGTGTGTGTGTGTGTGTGTGCGCGCGCGCAGATTGAAGTATCCTCCTCGATTGTTCTTCCACACCATATCTTTGAGATGGAGGCTCTAGGTGAACCTGAAAACACAGGCAAGAGCTCTTGCCACGCAAGCATGAGGACCTGAATGCGATCCCAAGTAAAAACCCAGGCCTTGGATATCCATGACCTCACAGTGCCCGACACCACCTACACAAGACCATCAGAACAGGAGGAAAAGATGATGACATCAAAATAAAAGAAAGACTGATTGAGAGGGGGAGGGTCTATGATGGAGAATGGAGTTTCAAAGGGGAAAGTTGGGGGAAGGAGGGCATTACCATGGGATATGGTTTACAATCATGGAAGCTGTTAATAAAAATAAGAATACATAAGACAAACCCAGGCCTGTAACCCCAGTGCTGGGACAGAGGAGCAACAGAAGAATCACTGGGGCTCACTAGTCTGCCTTGTTAGCGGGCCCACAACCTCTGGGAATCTCCCGACCTCTCCTCCCATTGTTGGAGGTGCACTGGGATTACAGATATTTGTGCCACTAGTTTCTGGCGTTTTGTGGGTCCTAGGGTTCTAAACTCACTTATCAGACTTGCACACCAAGTGCTGCAAGTGCTTTTAAACAATGACCACCTCTCCAAGTCGCTATTCAGAGATTCTGTCCATTTGAACTTAGGCGATTAATTTTTTACACTGAGTTGTAAGTATTCATCTATTCTGTGCAATTTATCCATATTCTTTTTGTCATTTTTGCCATGGGTGTCATGTCTCAGTGACCACTGTCTAAACTAATGTCACAAATATTTCCTTTTTTTTTTTTTTTTTTTTTTTTTTTAAGGTAGGGTCTCATTCTATCCCTGGATGACCTGGAATTCACTATATAATCTCAAGGCAGCCTCAAACTCACAGTGATCCTCCTTCTACCTCTGCCTCCTGAATGCTGGGATTAAAGGTGTATGCCACCACAACCAGTTTTTTTTTTTTTTCTAAAAGCTTTAGAATTGTGGCTGTCATCTTCAGGTTAATGATCATTTTTAGAGTGCTTATTTGTAGTGTAGAGAATATAACACTTACACATTTGTCTTGCATTCTACAACCATGGTGACTTCATTACGTAAGCTCTAGTTCATGGGTTTTCTATAAGCCAGATGATGTTACTTTAAAAGAGCTTCATTTCAGTTCTTCCTGTCTGATCTAGATAGCTTCTACTTCTTCGTCTTGCCTAGTTGCCCTGGTTGAACCTCTAGTATAATATGTAACACAAATAGTGAGAACAGACATTCATATCTTGTTTCTGATCTCAGGGAAAAAAATATCCAGTCTTCCAGCATTAGTTATCATGATAGATGTGGGCTTTCACAGAAATGTTGGATTTCCCTATTATTCCTAGTCTGTTGAGTACTCTTTTTTTTAATTAATTAATTAATTTATTTATTTAAGAGTGACAGACAGAGAGAGAAAGAGGTAGATAGAGAGAGGAATGGGCATGCAAGGGCCTCCAGCCACACTGCAAACAAACTCCAGACGCGTGCGCCCCCTTGTGCAGCTGGCTAATGTGGGTCCTGGGGAACCGAACCTCGAACTGGGGTCCTTAGGCTTCACAGGCAAGCGCTTAACTGCTAAGCCACCTCTTCAGCCCTGCTGAGTACTCTGATATTAAAAACAAGTGTTTTGGTTTTATCAAATGCTTCTCACCTATACCTAATAAGCTGTCCTTTAGTTCATTAATATGAATATAAAAGCTTTTCAAATATCAAACCAACCTTGCATTTCTGAGATAAATCCTATTAGTTGAGTAGGGAGTTTGTTTTATTTATTGTTAGATATTATTAGGATGAGGATTTTTTTTTTTTTCATTTTACTCACACAACTTGTTTGTCTTACATTTCTCAGGGTTTTGGGGTTTTGATGTGTGTGGTGGGGGTATACTGAGGACAGAACCAGTTTCATAAATACTAGGTAAGTGCTCTATCACTGAACTACAGTACTAGCTCAGCTTTATTGAGATCTCTTTGGTTGGGGTTTGGAAACAATACAGATGATGTAAGCGTTCCCTCTTCTCATATTTTTTTTCGGGGTGGGGGGAATGGTCAATGGTGTTAGTTCTCTTAAAACATTTGGTAGAATTCTACTGTGAAGTCATCTGGACCTGGTGGAAGTTTTTTGATTATGCCTTTTCACTTCTCCTAAGTCTACTCAGAACTTTCTTGTCTGTTTATGTAGTCTGTCTTTCTATGAATTTATTCCCTTCATCTAGATTATCTAGTTTCTGGCACGTAACTAGTTTTAATATTCTCTTAAAAATCCTTTATTTTCCTAATAGTGGTAGTCTATTTTCCCCTTTGGATAAAGAAAAACAATTTTTTGATACAGGGCCTTCCTTTATATCCTTCATCCTAAACATATACTTTACAGATGGTTAAACAATCTTTAAAACTTGGTTATCAGAAATAAAATTAAAAAACTTAAAAGGCTGGAGAGATGGCTTAGCAGTTAAGGCACATGCCTGCAAAGCCAAAGGATCCATATTCAATTCCCCAGAACCCATGTAAGCCAGATGCAAAAGGTGATGCATGTGTCTGAAGTTCATTTACAATGGCTAAAGGCCCTGACATGCCCATTCTCTCTGTATCTTCCTCTCTCTCTCTCTCTCAAATAAATAAATAAATAATAAGCTAATATTTAAAAATATTGTTTTTAAAAACCTTGGTCATCAGAGCTTAAAGAAAGTTATATGGCATTGTTAAAATGCTAAGCACCACCAAGAAACCCACTCTGAAGCAATTTTGAGGCCAAATTAGGTCACGTGTCATTGGCTAGTATTTTACAAAATACTACTTAAACTTCCCTCTGCTCCAGCTCCATGGACAACCATATATCAGAGACCAGAGATAATCATGAGTGACCATTTCACCAAGTGTTTATTTTCTATGTAAATAAGAAGACTGGAGTATCTCACTTATCTATGAAAACAGCACTGTGTCACACAAAGCAGAGATCAACTCTAATCCATGGCATATGGACACAGTATTGTTCACCCAGCAAAGTTCTCTTGATTCCTATGATAAAGAATGCATTTGTACTTTGGACTCTTATCTTCACTTTCTCCTTAAAGAACCCAGAACTAATTTAATCCAAAGAGACTAAAAGAGTCTAGAGACAATATATCCTAAGTGGCCACACACCCACAGGTTAAAAAAAAGATCACTGTCATAAAGCTATTTTGAAGTTTAGTGACCGATGGACTTCAGTCCCATATGCTATTTCTCACTACTTATCATCATGGCATAAAGTGACTAACAGATCTGAGGACATGCTTGGGGAAAAGAGTTGATTTAAGTCATTGCTATTCCTCCATATTCAAGCCAGTGAGATGAACTTGAAATAATCTACACAGTAACTTCTTAGAAGGCTCTAGGAAAAGAAAAGTAAAACTGGCCTCCCCATCCCTTAACCAAACTTTTTTTTTTCTTTTTCATTTTTGGTTTTCTGAGGTAATGTCTCCCACTATCTCAGGCTGACCTGCAATTCACTATGTAGTCTCAGAGTGGCCTCAAACTCTGGCGATCCTCCTACCTCTGCCTCCCAAGTGCTAGGATTAAAGGCGTGCGCCACCACACCCAACAGATAGTAGCAAATTGTCTGAATTCAGACAATGTGCAAAAACAGGTTCCTTCTTTTATTAGCTGGATGCCAACAAGACTACAAAGGAGATTTTACAAGTACATCAGGAAGACACCACAGGCCAGGGCCTCAGGGCACTGAGAGATCATTCTGGAAGTAGGATGGAACTTCCTGCTGGCTAGCTCTCTAGGTAAAACGTACACACCAGTGCAATAATGACGCGGACATTAACGGGGTTATTCAACTGCTCTCTGATTGGAGATGAGGCCCACTGAAAACCAGGTCAGAACCTTATAGCTTAGAAGGTCATAGATCCTATAGGGTAGCTTCTACTGATCATTGCTGTGGTCTGAAAGAGGGTGTTATACCCATCAAAAAGTCTCCTAAATGTCTATGTTTATTCTCTTTGAGCCATGCTGCTCTCGTCCTTGCCTAGAGAATCTGCTTTTTATACGTGACAGTGTAGGGAGACTCAAAACCCATCAGAATGACAAGCAAGGAAAGCCAATTGCCCAGCACCAGACAAGTCATCTCTATGACACCTTCCAGGGCCCAGGAAACAGGACAAGTGGTGGGTTAAACATGAGTGCTATTCCCACTGCTGGTCTGAGAACCCTCTCCAGGGAGACGGCAGTAGTCACTGAGGAGATTCCAAACTCATTTAAACAGGCTGCCGAGAGCTCACCATGAAAGAAGACATAGGACACACCTCCCAAGGCCCAAGGAACAATTTGGAAAGGGGGACAGAAAGACTGTAACAAACACAGGTGTGTTCTGAGGCGTCGTCCTTCCCAGAGACTGACTGGTGCCTTTATGACCTCGCAGTGAATACCGATAACCCCACTGAGGAGGACCCTCGATGGAATGAGGTCAGGAGAAAGAAAACAAAGACTATAGCCTGATGGGATATGAACAATTTGCAATACGTACATAGATTAAAATTCTTTTTTTTTTGTTCATTTTTTATTTATTTATTTGAGAGCGACAGACACAGAGAGAAAGACAGATAGAGGGAGAGAGAGAGAATGGGCGCGCCAGGGCCTCCAGCCTCTGCAAACGAACTCCAGACGCGTGCGCCCCCTTGTGCATCTGGCTAACGTGGGACCTGGGGAACCGAGCCTCGAACCGGGGTCCTTAGGCTTCACAGGCAAGCGCTTAACCGCTAAGGTATCTCCCAAGCCCTAAAATTCTTAATCTAAAAACGTACAAGCTGGGCACACGCATTTAATCCCAGGACTCGGGAGGCAGAGGCAGGAGGATCACTGAGAAATCAAGGCCACCCTGAGACTATGCAGTGAATTCCAGGTCAACCTAGGCTAGAGTGAGACCCTACCTCAAATATATATATGGGCATATACATATACATACATACATACATACATACATACATACATACATACATATATATATACATACACACACACACACACACACATATACACACACATATATATAGCAGCACATGGGCTGCTGGGTGAATTGCACATCTAGCTGTGATCAAACACTGAAACCCACTGAACAGAGTCAGCCTTCGCCTGCTGACCTGGTGTGGTTTGAGGTGTGGCTAAATCTAAATATCAGATGGAAGGCGAGCGTCATCCACAGGCCAAACTCTTTAGGACTGTTGGCCTGTTCAGGTCATCAAATCCTATACCCTTTCCCCAGAGATGAGCTCCAAGAGCAGGTACCCAACCAGACTTAGCCTGGCTCTTACCTCTTAGCTTCCTCCAGATGACATAAATATTCATAGGCAATGTTCTGCCGCCTCCTCTCATCCATCTCCTCGGCAGACAGCCTTTCATCATCCACGATTGCTGGAAAGAGAGGAGAACAATGCATTATTTATTTTTTTACTTACAAATGTTTTATTCATTTTAATAGTATATTTAATAACTTTGCTAATAAGTATGCCTTGGTGAAAAATGCATTTTGTCTATTTAATTTGTGAAAACAAAACACTAGCTTGCTGTGCTTTATGTCTAGAGCAAGAGAGGGTTTTTGTTACAATTAAACATGGGTTTCATTATTATATTTCCATGTACAACATATCACTGTACCTCATTTAAATTCATGCTCCACTACTCTCCCCCTCCTTCCTCTTCCCTCCAGCTGTCCTACTTCCTTACAGTCCCACTTCTGCTTCCACTATCCACACACAGACGCACACACGCACACATGCACACACACACACACAAATGCGCACACGGATACGCAATTCCACATATGAGAGAAAATATGTGATATTTGGTTTCTCACTCCTCTCCCCATTACCCTCTCTAATAAAATAAAATAAAATAAAATAAAATAAAATAAAATAAAATAAAATAAAATAAAATAAAATAAAATAAAATAAAATAAAATAAAATAAAAATTCTCCGAGTTGAGAGTATAGCCCAGTGTTAGAATTTTTTTCCTGGTATACGTGCGCAGTATATGTGGTGTAAAAGTAAGTGTGTGCTGATGTGGTGATCTGTGTGCTGTCTTGTGGCACCCTGCGGGCTCACCTGTAGCTAAAGAATATAAGGTATCCTTTTCCATTACTCACCTGCCGGATTTTCCTTGTGATGGGTGGGATCTCTCAGTGATTCCAGGGTTTACTGTTTACAAGCCCTAGAGATTTTCTGGTCTCTGTTCCTCTAAAAGATTGGGGTTACAGATACATGTGGTCAACTTAGCTGTTTTTTTGGGGGGGGGGGTTCTAGAGATCCAAGCTTGGGAAGTCTCAGGGCCCCTTACGCTTATGCAGGAAGCACATTTAACCACTGGCCCATCCCTCCCTCCCCACAGAGTGCATGTTTCACATGTCTGGGGCTCTGAACAGTGTATCTGTTTACTACAATGTTGGAAATGGAGTTTATAGCTAGGCAAGTGCTCCACCACTGAAATATACCCTCAGCCCTTGGTCTAAGCATTCCAGAAAAGTACCCAAACTCTCAACGAATCTTTCTCTGCACCTCCCCTGAGTGGGAGGCTGTCCTCATCTTGCCCAAGTCTTACAACAGGTGTCCTTCCTCCACCACACTCCTCCTCTACCCGTTCTCCCGCTGCTCCGAGGAGCATCTTCCCAACACCGAGCCCTACTGTTGCTATTCCCTCTCCCGAAGCACTTGGTGACTCTCTTTCTTGTACAGAAGGAAGTTCTAGAACACTCTGCTTCTCCTCCCCTACACAGAGCCTACACTTCCATCGCAGGCAGTGCTGTATTCCAGAGGCACCCCACTCCATTTTGTATGGAAGGCTTCTGTTTGTCCATCCCCACCCCCCCCTTTTATATGTAATACTTCGAACATCTACTGAGATAAATTTCCATAGATCCCTAAATCCCAATCCACCTGTCTCTTCCACATGTTAGTTCCCATCAGTATACAGCGCACATCAGAGAAGCTGGATTACAAATGTCATATCTTCCTCTGCAAACTGGTGGTTCGCTGAAGAAAGTTCCATATTCTGGTGCACTTAAACATCTTCACGTCCGTCACAGCTCCTTACACAGAGAGCACTCAAACATTTAGTGAAAAAGCATCCTGAGTGAATCTTTTCTAAATGAGCTGTTATCCTACAACAAGGATGCTTTGAGTCAGACTAGGTCTTTCCTATCCAGATTTTTCTTAAAAGATGCCTGGCATACACTATGTTAATCGGCTTTCATTACTGTGATAAAATATTTGAAAGAAATCAACAAATAAGAAGGAAAGGTTTACACTGGCTCCTGGTTTTCAGAGATTTCAGTCCATTGTCACTTGGCTGCAATGGTGTTTTACTATGGAAGCACAATGCATCATGGAGGAGCTCATAGCAGAGGAAGCCTGTGGCCTTCACGGCAGCTGAGAAGCAAAGAAACACGGAGGTCTCACCATCCTCTTCAAGGGCATGCCCATGACCTAACTGCTTCCCACCATGCTCTACCTCTTAAAAGTTCCACCACCCCCCAGGCTGGTAAACAAGCTTCTAACACATGGGCCTTGGGAAAATATTCCAGATCTCAATGATAACACATGTCCACATACCATTACCTCAGTCTTCACCTCCATTATCTCTAACAGTTCTTCCCAGGAGATCTCATGACTTCTAATTTCTCATGTTAGTATCAGTAATTAAAGACCATTTTAATTCTGGACAGAATATTTGCATTTTATGGTGCCCTTTGTGAAACACTAAATTTTGAAACCAAGGTCAAACTCCCAGGAAGAGCCTCCTTCGTTCACCCTACAGCACCCACAGGCTAAGAAGTGGGGTCTCATTCAAAGGGAAGCATCTCTTTCTAGCCCCAACCAACCATCTAGGAGGAGACAGAGGTCTCCTACCACATTTTAGCCAACTAGGAGATTTGCGTCCCAGCAGCACCTTGTCTCTCAGTCTTAGCCCAGCTGCTTCCATAACCACTCAAGACTCCACCAGCTCAGGAGAGCTGCTGAGGGGTTTCCAAGCTGATATTATTCCCTCCACAGGAAAAAATATTTAAGTGTGTAAATATAAACGAGAGAGAAAGGGAAGGAGGCAGGGAGGGAGGGAAACACTTCCAATTATAATTGCAAAATACTAACCACAAGTGATGAAATATCTTCAAGTCTCAACACAAGGGCCACTTCCTTCCCTAAATGTCCCGGCTCAAACTGCCCTCTTTCTTGGCACCTCCTACACTTTAATAGTAAACCTGTGGAAGACACATTCTGTGTCCTCAGGGTTTCCAATATACTTCCAAACTAAGACCATTTGCTCTATAACAACATTAGTAAATAACTCCTTATCAAGAAAGGCTAATAAAAGGACCCCAGATATCCATGTGGAGCAATTTCATTTCTCAGTTTTATACTGAATAAAATGAAAGTATGGTCACTGATGTAGCAAATACAGCACCAGTCCATGGACTTCACTCTGCTAATGTTTAATTCATAGGTTCTATGTGCCCAGTATGAATCAAAGCACCAGGAACAGGGCAGGGAACAAAACAAACAAATTGTCAACCTCATGATGCCTCCTTACACACACATTTCTTCCTTCTAACCTTCCACAGACCTGGCCCATTGCCCTTCCCATCACACACTTATGCCTCACCTACCAGGCAAAGAAAACCTGTCATGACCTGCCACCAAAGGGCAAGCCAAGGTGATGAGTTTGAGAAGGTCTTTACAGGAAGAGCAAATGATTCTGGACATCAGAGGTTGCCTAAGAATTGTTCCACACTATCAGCAATGGCCTAGTAGTGAGCTCTGATAAGAACCTCTGGCATGGATAATAGCCCTGCCATCTAAAGAGCCATCATGGAGCTAATAATTCATGGCAGGCATGACTTCATTGCCTATAAAGCACTTTTTCGACATGTTGATGTGTGGTTCTCATAATCACCTGAGAGATAAGCGATATCTCTTCTTACAAATGAGGAAACCAAGGTCAGCGAGGGGAAAGGACGGCAGGTGGCACAGTCAGGACTGGAACTGAGGTTCTTCAGCTCACAACACTGTGAGCACCAAAGCACCATTCAAGTGGCTTTGGAATTGCTTTCATTTAAAAAAGAAAGACGGGGGTGGGGGGGAATGGTGGCGCACACCTTTTAATCCCAGCACTGGGGAGGCAGAGGTAGGGGGATCACTCTAAGTTCAAGGTCAGCCTGGGCTACAATGAGACCCTACCTTGAAAAAAAACGGCAGGGGAATAAGAAATAAAAGAAGAATAATAATAAGCCGAGTGTGGTGGTATATACCTTTAGTACCAACACTCAGGAGACAGAGGCAGGTGGATCACTGTGAGTTTGAAGCCAGCTTGAGACTACAGAGTGAGTTTCAGGTCAGCCGAGACTAGAGTGAAACCCTACCTCGAAAACCCCAAAATAACAACAACAGCAACTGGACTATGATTTCCTAGGAAGGTTATCTTTATTTATAGCTCAACTTCCTAAGAAATATTAAGGGCACAGGTGAAGAATGGCTTCTTGAAGTATCAGCAATTCACACAGCACCATTAACAAAACCAGCCGACCCTGGCTATAAGACAGGATTTCCAAGCACGATGGAAATCACACGATAGCGGTTACTTGGAGATTTAAGGAACAGAATAAAAATAAGTTGGTAGCAAAGACTTGGAAGTCAGAGCTTAGGGAATGCTTGCAGGAAATAGCACTGACACCCCAAGGAGGATACTAGAGGGGAATGGATTCTAAAAAGCCCCAAAAGCTGGGTGTGGTAGCACACACCTTTAATCCTAGAACTCAGGAGGCAGAGGTTAGGAGGATCACTGTGAGTTCAAGGCCACTCTGAGACTACATAGTGAATTCTAGGTCAGCCTTGGCTAAAGAGAGACCCTATCTCAAACAACCAAAAAATAAAAATAAATAAAAAGCCCCAAAACTCCATCATGAAACCAGTCCAAGATGTGCCTCCTTGTGCAAGGAGTGGATTTAGTGACTGTTTAACTTCCCCTCCCTGTGACCTGCTTCCTTCACACACAGATATAGTGGCACGTGCATTTGTTCACAAATATTTGACTACTTGGTGCCAGCCTGTTCTAGGGGCTAGGCACAAAGTAACAAGTATGACTTACCAGGTCTCCCCTGGAACTGTCAGTATAGTTAGGCAATTGAAAGTTGGCATAATTACAAGATGCTTAGATTTGTGGGGGCCACCCTAGATGGAGGGCTGGCAAAGAGTTCCGAAAGCCAGGGCTGGGAATCTGGCTTGCTAAAAAAATTTATGGGTGTATCCATTTAAAGGAAAGCAGATTAGAAATATGATAGGAATAATCAATTCAGAGAAACACACCCACCATTCCACATTTTAAGTAGACATTGTTATTCTGTATGACTCAAAATTTCTACAAAGAATCCCAAATTTCCTCAGGAATGTAAGTCGGGTATGTGCTGGACTGTATTCTATGACTTGTGAACTGCTTGGTCTGGAAGAGAATATCTAACAGAAAAGTCCTCACACTGGAAGCCCAAGGGATACCTACAGCAAATGGCACGGATGCCCTGAGAAAAATGCTAGGAGGAAGAGAGAACTGATTCCCAGACACTAAGGTTGGGGGGCGGTGGGATAAGAAAATTAGAGAAACTGCAGGCCAAGATTTTAAGAAAGCTAAACCATGGCCTTGTAAGCTTCCTGAACTATTTCATGGCTACTTAAACTTTAAAGGACCCCAGCATCCAACTTCCCTAAACGAATTTTCTTTTTGGGAAATAGGCAAACCTAAGTCGTTAGCCACTCCATCCATGGCCACAGCACTCTAGAGTAGAGAGCAGCGATGCAGGCTGCCAGTGCAGGTGTTCAAGACACTAGAGGCTTCATGAGGCTAGAGAGAGGCTGAGCCTACTGCTGCAAGTCCCATGGCCACTGTCTCCCCACCACAGAAACAGCAGGTGCTAGCCTGCCAAATGGTGCATTCAACCTTGGACTTAAAAGCATGGATACTGGCTCCTCCCAGTCCCTTCCTTCCTTCCAAGTCCACCACGTGGACAAATCAGCCATCTTCTCCAGGTACTAAGGGAAGAGGAACCTTAGTTTAAATCTTCCCTTTACACACTATTCCTGGAATTTCTCCCCATCATCCATTAGACCTTTCCAATGTTGTAAACTGACATATACTTCAAGGTGATTCAGGTTAGACAAGACTCTGGTCACCTATTTTAAATATATTTTTTAATTTATTTGAGAGAGAAAAAGACAGAGAGAGAGAAAGAAGGAATAGGCATGCCAGGGCCTCTAGCCACTGCCAATGACCTCCAAATGCATGTGCCACCTTGTGCATCTGGCTTATATGGGTACCAGGGAATCAAACCTGCATCCTTAGGCTTTACAGGCAAATGCCATCACTGCTAAGCCATCTCTCCAGGCCCAGGTCATCTATTTTAGTAAGTCCCATGTCTTCAAATTCAGCACTAGGAGAATTTTTTAAGTTTGCCTACAGGTATGAGAATCCCCTCCCCATTAAAGTGAAGTCACTGAGATCCAGGGGACTTAAAAGATTTCTTCATCATAGCCATTTAAGAAAATGGGGAAATAGTTAAGGCATTATGAAAATAATTGATCCTTTTCGGCCAATGTACTTGGCATACGTCTAGAAGGAGGCTGGCATGGCAGGTATGCCTATAACCCCACCACTGAAGAGACTGAGGCAGAAGGGCAATGAGTTCAAAGCCAGCTTGGGCTACATTGTGAGCTCAAGGCTGGCCTATTACATAGCAAGACCCTGTCTTTATTTTTTTTAAGGGGCAGGCCAGGCATAGTGGCATACACCTTTAATCCCAGCACCTAGGAGGCAGAGGTAGGAGGATCACTTTGAGTTCAAGGTCACCCTGAGACTATATAGTGAATTCCAGGCCAGTCTGGGCTAGGGTGAGACCCTACTTTGAAAAAACAAAAAAGGGGGGGAGGGGCTGGAGAGATAGCTTAGCAGTTAAAGCACTTGCCTGCGAAGCCTAAAGGACCCATGTTTGACTCTCCAGGTACCACGTGAGCCAGACGCACAAGGTGACACAAGCATACAAGGTCACACATGCGCACAAGGTGACACACGCGTCTGGAGTTCAATTACAGTAGCTGGAGGCCCTGGGGCACCAATTCTCTCTCTCTCTCTTTCTTGCTCTCTGTCACATAAAATATTACAAAAAAATTTTTCTAAAAAAGACACATGGGCACACATGACAGTTCTTAGGTGGGTTCATCCTGTTGACTAAAAATTTAAACAAGAATATCTAACTTCTTTTTTCATAATTTAGAAACCCAAAGCAGACCATGGTGGTATTAAAACCTCTAAACTGACCAGTACAAGGAAGAGAACTCTCCTGAGGTTTTGTTCAGTTTGGGAGAAGTGATAAAAGCAATGATTCCTAGATTTGAGATCCTCTACACGATTACAATTTTCAAGAAATATTTTGGAAACCAAACTACCACTTGGTACCAGGAAGGCCCAGGGAAGATTCCATCTGGCCACTGACTGCACCCACACATTCCGTCACCCACACTCCACACAGATCTCTGGGGGAAGAATGGAGTGTCAAGTTTCCAAGGCCAATCTCAAAGTTTTAATTCCAATAACAGAAGGTAATTTTAAATTCTACTGCTACTATTTTTAAAAGGTGGGAAATGCACTTAGCTCATCTCTACTCTGCATGAACTCTTTGTACTTACGAGAGCCAGTACAGAATGTCTCCAATCATTGAGGACCAGTCCTAAGATGATTCTTGCTGTTCTCTAAAACTAATAAAGACCCCACAGGTGACGCAAACGTGAATGTTTCATGGGAATCAAGCTACTTTACAGTCTTTAAACAGACAACAGTCCACTGACAGGCTCTCAGCAACCCACTGCTAATGCTCTGCTCCTGTCCTTTCAAAAGCTGCCCTTGGTACGCAGGGTGACATAGTGCATGCTTGCAACCCCAGCCCCAGGAAGTGGAGACAGAAGGGCTGTTGTTTCTGAACAGCCTAGGCTGGCAGTATAGAAGGTTCTAGGCCAGTCTCAGCTACATGGTAAGGCCCTATCTCAAAAAAAAAAAAAAAAAAAAAGTTACCTCACACAGTAAAATAAAATAGAAGATATTTTCTACAAAGCTGGGAGATTTAGAAGATGATAATGGATCTTACCTTAATTTTTCCCTGATTAGTAGGAGAAAAAACATAAATCATAAGTCTATCAAATTGGGAGGACAAATGGGCTAGAGATAGTCCAGTGGATCAGAGTGTCCCTGACTTAAATTTCCAGTACGTACAGAAAATGCCAGGGATTGTCACACATGCCTGTAACCCTAGAATGGAGGAGGACAGACCCAGAAAGAGCACTGTAACTTGATGGTCAGCCAATTTTAGCATCCCCAGGTTCAGTGAGGTCTCTGACTCAAGGAAATAAGGCAGCAGGGTAAGAGTCAGGACACTCAGCATCATCCTCTGGCCTCCACATCTGTGCTTTAGGAACCCACATCTGTACACACACATGCACGCAACATATGCACACATGAAAAAAAGAAAAAAGAAAAAACAAGAAAAACCACAGTTATTTTTTCCTGGCCTATATTTTATAGTCCACATGTCTTACTTTTCTAACCAATGTTGTTCTTGGCTGTATTTGTGTGAAAGAGAGAAGACAAAGGATTAACACTTACTGAGCCATCAGTATTTTATACGTGTTAGCACTTCCTCCTACATCCATCTTTACCATAAGAAGTGCTCAGGTCATGCCAAGACCATAAAGAAGTCAACGGCACGGCTGGAGAAATGGCTCAGTGGTTAATTAAGGCGCTTGCCTGCAAAGCCAAAGGACCCAGGTTCAATTCCCCAGGACCCAAGTAAGCCAGATGCAACAGGGGGCGCACACATCTGGAGTTTGTTTGCAGCAGCTGGAGGCCCTGGCGTGCCCATTCTCTCTCTCTCTCTCTCTCTCTCTCTCTCTCCCTGCCTATTTCTCTCTCATTTTATCTCTCTCTCAAATAAACAAAGAAAATCTAAATATTAAAAAAAAAGTTAATGGAGAGCTAGGATTCAAAACTAATTCTGAATTCAAAGTGTGTGGCCTTTCCACTACACCGCAGTACCACTGCCCCCCGGCGCGGAAGTGTCTGTGACTGCCAGTGGGGCGTCACTCGGGGCATGACTTACATCCTGCTAATCGGACCCACAAGCTTGTGACCCCATGTTTCCTCCTGGAAACCAGATGAAAATCAGCACCACTATCTCCAGAAAGTAAAATTAAATGCCAATTCCTCAGACGCACAGAAATCTCAAAGAAAAAAATAATAATAAGGTAAAACTCAGGATTGCCAAGTTAGGTTACGTGAGGGATGTAGGAACTGTGTCAAGACCCAAACAAAAACAAAATTCACAGCTACTTACATGGCCCAGCACACCAACACAAGTCATCCGTGTGACTTATAAATGCGGAAAGTTCATTCGAGACAACTGAATATTGAAATCTGAGGCACCATGCTCCATTTATCCTTCTCCCCGCCAAAAGGGCTTAACAAAGACCACCTAGTCACAAAGGAGGCGTAGCTGGCCAGAAAGCGGGGTGGCTTGGGCTTTAAATGTGCCTGTAGCAGGGCTACACTCAGTCTGGGACTAATTAGCTAGATACTCAGTTTCCCCTCTGTAAAATGGGAATAATGCTACCTACCTACGTTATGATGCTACTGTGTATTTATAAAAATCATATACTGAAAAATAAGACTCAACTAGAACAAGTGGTATTTGAAAACACTAGAATAAATGATACCAACATCTCTGTATGCCAACTCAGAAAGTGAAAACTTAAAAAGAAATTTCAAAAAATAAATGAAATCAAGCCAGGCATGGTGGCACATGCCTTTAATCCCAGCACTCGGGAGGCAGAGGTAGGAGGATCACCATGAGTTCGAGGCTACCCTGAGACTACATAGTGAATTCCAGGTCAGCCTGGGCCAGAGTGAAACCCTACCTCAAACAAACAACAACAAAAAATTCAAAAAAAAAAAATGAAATCATATATATATATATATATATATATATATATATATATATATATATATACACACATATACATGTATGTTTGTGTGTGTGTGTATATACACACACACACACATATGCATATATAATCAAAAGGCCTTCTAAATATATATGTTTGATCAACGCTACTTTTATTCCTGGTTAGAGAATCTATTTTTACAGATGGAGGTGAATATCGGGGAGACCCAGGACCCCTCAAAATGTCAAGAAGTGAAAGTCAAGTGCCTTGTACTGGACAAGTCATCTCTGCCATACCTGCCAGGGCTCAAAAAACATTACAAAGGAAGTGGTAGGTTAAATATGACTGCTTCTCTCACTTCTAGCCACAGAAACTTCTCTAGAGAGATGGTAGTAGACAATGAGGAGACTCAAAACTCATCAAAGCAGAAAATGAGAAGCTGCCAAGAGTTCAACATTAAGGAGACTGATAGCATGCGCTCCATGGCTTGGGAAACACTGTAGAAGAGGGGCAGAAAGAATGTAAGAGCCACTAGGTGGGAAGACTATTGTGAGGCAATGCCCCTCCCCTCATATGGATTAACTGGTGTATTTACAGCAACACAGGGATTACTGATACCTCACTGAGGAGGGCCCGCGGTGGAATGTGGGGAGGGGGGAGTGTAACTGGAAATGCGATCAATCTGTACTACGTTCATATATTAAAGTTCCCAATAAAAATTATTTTAGAAATAAATCAATCATGTATATTTTAAATTAACTGCTACATTATGTTATAACCAATTATTAAATAAATTTAAAAATGCAAAATAATCCACAGATATGTATAACAAAAACAATAGATAATTAGATCGGCTATTTTTCAAGAGTAAGATTATACTCAATGGTCCTCTCACTTGGGGACGTTAACACTTACCTTCCACGTCACTTGAAAACTGAATGTGTTTTGAGGTATGTGAGACCAAAAGAAGGCACCATAATTTTATGTTACATACATATGCACACTGAACATATATTTGTGTGCATATTTTTAGTTATATGTATATAATGTGATATTATATGTGTGGTGGTTTTGATTCAGGTGTCCCCATAAACTTATTTGTTCTAAATGCCAGGTCCCAAGCTGGTGGCAATTTGAGAATTGGATCCTCTTGAAGGCAGTGCATAGTTGGGGCAGACTTATGGGTGTTATACACAGCTTCCCCTTCCTAGTGTTTGGCACACTCTCCTGCGACTGTTGTCCACCGGATGCTGGCCAGGAGGTGATGTCCACCCTCTGCTCATGCCATCGTTTTCCCATCATTATGGAGCTTCCCCTTTGAGTCTGAAGTAAACCCTTTTCTCTCATACTTGGGTGGCTGCTTTTTGCAAGCTAACAAAGCTGACTATAACAGTAAAATTGGTACCAAGAAATGGGGCCACCACTACACCTTAGGGCTAAACCCTAAGATCCACCCAGTGACATTGCCTCCAGCCAGATGGCTGCAGATGCAAACTACAAACTAATAAAACACTGGATATATTGGGGGCCATGTATTCGAATTACCACATGGCACAGAAGAAAGGAAAATCTAAGAGTTAAAATTGCTGCCTGTTCAGTTGCAATTTTCCAAGAGATTACAACCATTGAGATTGGGCCAGATGATCTGCAATGAGACAACAGAAAGAATGCAAACTCCTTTGAAGGGTACTGAATACTGAAGGAGTATCCTGTTATTCAAAGTCTGCTTTATTCCTCCCTGGATTAACAAGGTGGTATACCTGGTGCTATTATATGCAGAAAAGAGAGGGTCATTGAATTTGCGACACAGTCTTGTTTTTTTCAGAAATGGCCATGGGCAGTGTGAGGTGGGTTTGTTGGATTACCTGTGTGGAGGCCTGATGGAGCCATGTGGATGAACTGTGGGTTGCAGTGGAGACCCAATGGAGATGCCAGGACTATGGGATGGCTGCCAAGGAGAGCTGCTGGCACCAAATGAAGTTTTCCAGGACTGTAAGTAGCCTAGCTGGAACTGGAACTCCAGACACTTGTCACTTTTTAGAATTATCAGATTTGGAGACTTGTCACTGACTAAAGTTATGGGAATTGGAGC
Organism: Jaculus jaculus; assembly: GCF_020740685.1. NCBI lineage: Eukaryota > Metazoa > Chordata > Mammalia > Rodentia > Dipodidae > Jaculus > Jaculus jaculus. The sequence continues at coordinate 53,503,030 of NC_059115.1, forward strand.
TACAGAGTTTGATGTTCGCCCTGGTTCGCCCAATGCCATCTTTTGCAATGTAAATGTTTTTTCTGTGCCATTATGGCTTTTTGGAATTATGGCTCAGTTAAAAGACCTTGGACTGGACTTCCGGTTAAGATGGCGGTGTAGGTACCACGCCAAAGCAGCCTAGGGGGGGGAAAGACCAAAAAAAAACTCAGCAAAATACACACTTTTACTAAAAAGTGAGGTGTATAGGAAGTTGAGGCGGCAGCGGAGAAGTGGAAGAGTTACAGAGCATCCAGAGCCTGCACAGGCGGGAACAGCGGCTCCGGGGCGGCTCGGCCACCCGCCGCAACCGCGGAGCGGCAGAAAACCGCCGGACTCTCGGCTCGAGCCGCAGGACAAGCCAGGTGCGGGATTTTCCCCTCACACCGCGCTCTCCGCAACTCGGGAAAGTGAGGGGAGAGCGGCAGCGAGCAACGGAGGGAGGAGCAGACCGCGAGGTAAAAGCACACGTGGAGAAGCGATACAACCAGAGCAGCCGCAGCTCCCTCCCCTCCCCCGCCGCCTGAACCCAGCTCCAGCGAACACAGCAGCGGCCCGGGACCCGGCCACGCCAACTTGGGCTGACAGCGGGACCCAAGCAGGAGCAGAATTCGGCAGCAACTTCAGCGGCTCCAGCACCAGTACCAGTGGCCCCAGCAGCAGCGGACCCAGGAGCGGCAGCGGTGGCAGATCCCGCAGCAGCGGCTTCGGGGGGAGCAGCGGCGGTGGACACGGCAACGGCAGCTTCAGCAGCGGTGGGGGCTCCGGGGGTGGCAGCTACAACAGCTGCAGAGGCGGCGGCAGCGGCTCAGTTTGCCCCGTAGGAAAAGCAAGTGCCCAGCTCCAGAAATCAGAACAGCAGCCCGACGACCCAGGCAGCAACTTGACTGAGACCACAATCACCCAAGGTAACTGGGATTGTACCAGGGAAGGGTCTCACTTGGTCACAAGCTGACTTGGATACCTCAACAGACCAGAAATCTAAACCTCTTTGTTGATAGAGGATCTGGTCATTATAATAACTACTCTTGCATACATACTCGGGGCTGTTTTTGATGGAATGGGTACAGTGTTTAGTTAAATTTTAGAATCTACCAGTATATTATTCCACTCAGCCTGCTTGAATACTCCTATAGCAGGGAAACTCAACCCCTAAGAACATCTTTGTAGATACTCTGAGAGTCTTAAGAGCCACACCTAATACCTTAAGGTCCTACCCTGAAAATATATTACATCAAATCAATTGATACAGCTAAGAATACACAGCTAGCTAGAAAATCCAAGCATTAACTTAATCCAAGATGCAAAAATATATACATTATAACACAAGAAACACTAAAAAGCAAGACAATATAAATCCACCTAAAAGTATTAATGCATCAGAAATGTCCTCCAGTGAGAAAGAGTTAGAGGAAATGCCTGAGAAAGAGTTCAAAAGAATAATTATAAATATGTTCAAAGAGGTCAAAGAACACATGAAAACAATCAAAGAAGAAATCAAAGAGGAAATCAAAGAGGAAATCAAAGGAATCAAAGAAGAGGCAGGACACCAATTTAATGAAATAAAGAAGGCAATACAAGACATAAATAGAGAAATAGAAATAATAAAGAAAAACCAGTCAGAATTACTAGCAAAGAAGAACACAGTTAATGAAATAAAAAACTCTGTAGAAAATCTCACCAGTAGGATGGATGAGGGAGAGGACAGAATATCTAAGCTAGAAGATCAGGTGGCAGACCTAATGCAGTCCAACAAAGAGAAAGACAAACTTATAGAAAAGTATGAGTGGGAATTTCAAGATATTCGGGACACTATGAAAAGATCCAATATAAGAATTCAGGGCATAGTAGAAGGAGAAGAATTCCACTCCAGAGGCATAGTAGGCATCTTCAACAAAATCATAGAGGAAAATTTTCCCCAAATTGGGAAAGAGGTGCCAATACAGATACAGGAAGCCTTTAGAACCCCAGCCAGACAAAACCCAGAAAGAAACTCTCCTCGCCACATTATACTCAAACTTCCAAACACACAAACCAAAGAAAAAATATTGAAAGCAGTTAGAGAGAAAAATCAAGTTACCTACAAAAGCAAGCCCATCAGGATTACAGCAGATTATTCAACACAAACTTTTAAAGCCAGAAGGGCCTGGAGTGATATATTCCAAGTTCTGAAAGATAACAACTGTCAACCAAGGTTACTTTATCCTGCAAAGTTATCCATCCAGATAGATGGAGAAATAAAGACATTCCATGACAAAAGCAGGTTAAAGGAATATCTGAAGACAAAACCAGCTCTACAGAAAATACTTGATAGAATCCTCCATGCTGAACAAAAGGAAAAGCACACATATAAGGAACCTAGAAAAAACCAGCCATACTCAAATACCAGTTAACAGAAGAGAGCACAGGTAGAACAAGTAACACACACACACACACACAAATGGCAAACATAAATACACACCTTTCAATAATATCTCTTAATATCAACGGTCTCAATGCCCCAACGAAAAGACATAGATTTGCAGACTGGGTTAAAAAGCAGGATCCTACAATTTGTTGTCTTCAAGAAACTCACCTTTCTACAAAGGATAGACATTATCTTAGGGTGAAAGGTTGGAAGACGGTGTTTCAAGCAAATGGGCCTAGGAAACAAGCAGGGGTTGCTATCCTAATATCAGACAGGGTGGACTTTAGTCCGAAGTTAGTCAAAAAAGATAAGGAAGGTCACTTTATATTGATTAAGGGCACACTACAACAGGAGGACATTACAATCCTAAACATATATGCACCTAACATGGGGGCTCCCAAATTCGTCAAACAAACACTATTAGAACTAAGGTCACAGATAACACCAAACACGGTGGTGGTGGGTGACTTTAACACCCCACTCTCATCAATTGACAGGTCATCCAGGGAAAGAATAAACAGAGAGGCATCTGGACTAAATGAGGTCATAGAAGGAATGGACCTAACAGATATATACAGGACATTTCATCCAAAGGCTGCAGAATATACATTCTTTTCAGCAGCACATGGAACATTCTCTAAAATAGACCATATATTAGGACACAAAGCAAATCTTAACCAATTCAGGAAAATTGAAATAATTCCTTGCATTCTATCTGACCACAATGGAATTAAACTACAAATCAGTAGCAAGAAAGGCTATAGAGCATACACAAAATCATGGAAACTAAACAATACACTACTAAATGATGAGTGGGTCGATGAAGAAATCAAAAAGGAAATCAAAAAATTTATAGAGTCAAATGATAATGAGAACACAACATACCAAAATCTCTGGGACACAATGAAGGCAGTTCTAAGAGGTAAATTTATAGCCTTAAGTGCCTATATTAAGAAATTAGAAAGGTCGCAAGTAAACGACCTAATGCTTCGCCTTAAAGCCTTGGAAAAAGAAGAACAAGGCAAACCAAAAAGTAGTAGACGGGAAGAAATAATAAAGATTAGGGCAGAAATTAATGAAATAGAAACAAAAAGAACAATCCAAAGAATTAATGAAACAAAGAGTTGGTTCCTTGAAAGGATAAACAAGATTGATAAACCCTTAGCAAATCTGACCAAAAGAAAGAGAGAAGAGACACAAATTAATAAAATCAGAGATGAACAAGGTAACATCACAACAGATTCCAGAGAAATTCAAAAAATTATAGGGACATACTATAAAAGCATATACTCCACAAAGTATGAAAATCTGAAAGAAATGGATGATTTCCTTGATCTATATGACCTACCTAAATTAAATCAAAATGAGATTAATCACTTAAATAGACCTATAACAAACATGGAGATCCGAGCAGTTATCAATAATCTCCCAACTAAAAAAAGCCCAGGCCCGGATGGATTCACTGCTGAATTTTACCAGACTTTTAAGGAAGAGCTAACACCATTGCTTCTTAAGCTTTTCCAGGAAATAGAAAAAGAAGGAATCCTACCAAACTCCTTCTATGAGGCCAGCATCACCCTGATACCAAAACCAGGCAAAGATAGAACAAAAAAAGAAAATTACAGACCAATCTCCCTCATGAACATAGATGCAAAAATTCTCAACAAAATATTGGCAAACAGAATACAAGAGTATATCAAAAAGATCATTCACCCTGACCAAGTAGGCTTTATCCCAGAGATGCAGGGATGGTTCAACATACGCAAATCTATAAATGTAATACATTACATAAATGGGTTGAAGGACAAAAATCACATGATCATCTCATTAGATGCAGAGAAAGCATTTGACAAAATCCAACATCCCTTCATGATAAAAGTCCTACAGAGACTGGGAATAGAAGGAACATATCTCAATATAATAAAGGCTATTTATGACAAGCCTACAGCCAACATATTACTAAATGGGGAAAAACTGGAAGCTTTTCCACTAAAATCAGGAACAAGACAAGGGTGTCCACTGTCTCCACTTCTATTTAATATAGTTTTGGAAGTCTTAGCCATAGCAATAAGGCAAGAGACACACATAAAAGGGATACAAATTGGAAAGGAAGAAATCAAGTTATCATTATTTGCAGATGACATGATTCTATACATAAAGGACCCTAAAGACTCTACTAGCAAGCTGTTAGAGCTGATCAAAACCTACAGCAATGTAGCAGGATACAAAATAAATACACAGAAATCAGTAGCCTTCGTATATGCTAACAACAAACACACAGAGGATGAAATCAGAGAATCACTCCCATTCACAATTGCATCAAAAAAAAATAAAATACCTTGGAATAAACCTAACTAAGGAAGTAAAGAATCTATACAATGAGAACTTTAAGACACTCAAGCGAGAAATTGCAGAAGACACTAGAAAGTGGAGAAACATCCCTTGTTCCTGGCTTGGAAGAATCAATATCGTGAAAATGGCAATCTTACCTAAAGCAATCTACACATTTAATGCAATCCCTATCAAAATTCCAAAGGCTTTCTTCATGGAAATAGAAAAAACAATCCAAAAATTCATTTGGAATCATAAAAAACCTCGAATATCTAAAATAATACTGAGCAACAAAAAAGAGGCTGGTGGTATCACCATACCTGATTTTAACCTATACTACAGAGCCATAGTAACAAAAACAGCATGGTACTGGCACAAAAACAGACATGTAGATCAGTGGAACAGAATAGAGGACCCAGATGTAAGCCCAAGTAGCTATAGCCACCTGATATTCGATAAAAATGCCAAAAATACTCATTGGAGAAGAGACAGCCTCTTCAGCAAATGGTGTTTTGAAAAGTGGATAAATATCTGAAGAAGGATGAAAATAGATTCTTCTCTCTCGCCATGCACAAGAATTAAGTCCAAATGGATTAAAGACCTTAACATCAGACCGGAAACTTTGAAACTGCTAGAGGAAAAAGTAGGGGAAACCCTTCAACATATTGGTCTTGGCAAAGACTTTCTGAATACAACCCCAATTGCTCAGGCAATAAAACCACAGATTAACCACTGGGACCTAATGAAATTACAAAGATTTTGCACCGCAAAGGACACAGTGAAAAAAGCAAAGAGGCAACCTACAGAATGGGAAAAAATCTTCGCCAGCTATGTATCTGATAGAGGATTAATATCTAGGATATACAAAGAACTCAAAAAGTTAACTAATAAGGAATCAAACAAGCCAATCAAAAAATGGGCTATGGAGCTAAATAGAGAGTTCTCAAAGGAAGAAATACGAATGGCATATAAGCACCTACCTAAAAAAATGTTCTACGTCACTAGTCATCAGGGAAATGCAGATTAAAACTACATTGAGATTCCATCTCACTCCTGTCAGATTGGCCACCATCATGAAAACAAATGATCATAAATGTTGGCGGGGATGTGGAAAAAAAGGAACCCTTCTGCACTGCTGGTGGGAATGCAATCTGGTCCAGCCATTGTGGAAAACAGTGTGGAGGTTCCTAAAGCAGCTAGAGATTGATCTACCATATGACCCAGCTATAGCACTCCTAGGCATATATCCAAAGGACTCATCTCATTTCCTTAGAAGTACATGCTCAACCATGTTTATTGCTGCTCAATTTATAATAGCTGGGAAATGGAACCAGCCTAGATGTCCCTCAACAGATGAGTGGATAATGAAGATGTGGTACATTTATACAATGGAGTTCTACTCAGCGGTAAAGAAAAATGAAGTTATGAAATTTGCAGAAAAATGGATGGACCTGGAAAGTATTATACTAAGTCAGGTAACCCAGGCCCAGAAAGCCAAGCGCCACATGTTCTCCCTCATATGGGGATCCTAGCTACAGATGACTGGGCTTCTGTGTGAGAATGAAAATACTTAGTAGCAGAGGCCAGTAAGTTGAAAAGGAGACATAAAGGGTGGAGAAAGGAAGGGAGGAGGATACTTAATAGGTTGATATTGTATATATGTAATTACAATGATTGTAATGGGGAGGTAATATGATTGAGAATGGAATTTCAAACGGGAAAGTGTGGGGGTGGGGAGGGAGGGAATTACCATGGGATATATTTTATAGTCATGGAAAATGTTAATAAAAATTAAAAAAAAAAAAGACCTTGGACTATAGAGATGTTTGAACACCATTGGAATTGATAAAAATAAAAATAAAAAAACTATAGGGACTTTTAAAGTTGAACTGAATGCATTACATTTTATATCATGTATGGTAATCAGTTTATGGGGACCAGGGGAAGAATATAGTGGTTTGATTCAGGTGTCCCCCATAAACTTAGGTGTTCTGAACACTACGTTCCTAGCTGGTGGCAATTTGGGAAATGGATCCTCTTCAAGGCAGTGTATTATTGGGCATGGGCTTAGGGGTGTCATAGCCAGCTTCCCCTTACCAGTGTTTGGCTCACTCTCCTGCTGCTGTTGTCCACATGATGGTGGGCAGGAGGTGATGTCCACCTTCTACTCATGCCAGAATTTTCCCCTGCCATCATGGAGCTGCCCCTCAAGTCTGCAAGCCAAAATAAACCCTTCCCTCCCATAAGCTGATCTTGGTTGGGTGTTTGCTGCCAGCAATCCCAAAGCTGACTGTAACAATATACATTATAATTACAGAAGGAAAGCCAAGAAGGAAATACCTAAATTTTATAGAATGTTTATAAGAAGGCAGCTTTGAGATGTTTTTCTTTACACTTTTGCCTCTTACACATTTTACAGATATTCTATACCACTGGTGTGTATTCCTTTAATGTGTCTATGTTATGAAGAAAAAAAAAAACTTTACATTTTTAAAATATTCAGTTACATGGAAATAGGACATAATGAGGAAGAAGCCCCAGACGAAGATCTAAAGGAGGGCTTTCTCACACCCATCTAGACCCACTGGAACTTCTAGGAAAGGATGTCAGTCGTTCAAAATGTCTAATGTATTTTTAGTAGTCTTGATTGCGCAATTAAAGAAGATTACAAAAGCTTATAGGCAACATAATAAGATGATGATTAGTACAGGAATGCTATGAGAGAGAGAGAGAGAGAGAGAGAGAGAGAGAGAGTACATGTATGCCATGGCACACATGTGGAGGTCAGAAACCAACCTTTGTGTATACATCCTTACCTTCCTCTTGGTTTGCAACAGGGTCTCTCTCAGTGTTTCCCAGTGTGAACAGCAAGCTCGCTGGTCTGCCAGCTTCTGGAGTCTCCTGACTCTGGCTCCCACTGCCATAGGTACACTGGGATTACAGATTTAGAGCAGAACGTGGGTTCCAGGGATCTGAACTCCAGCTATCAGGTGTATGGGAAAAGCCCTTTTTAACAACTGAGCCATCGATCTCCATGGATGTTCTTTCTATTGGAAGGTCCAGCCATTTAGAGGAATAGTCCAGTGTGGTGAGCTGATGAGAGAATGGCAGAGGCCAGGGAAATGGACGGAGTGAAAGAGGCCCGACTTGAACTAAGGGAAGGCTGCAACAAGCGTGTGTGACAGGAAAGCTTACACATCTAAGTTAGGAAGAAAAGCATGGTGACACTTTGAATGGACAGGGTTTGGCAAGAGAAGGAACAGGATGAAGAAGAGCATGGTACGGGGGAAGAAAGAGGAAGCCAGCATGCAGCAGCCAACTCATCTGTGACTTCAGATGGTGGAGGTGGAACCTGCACATGGCTCGACATCAGAAAGCCACCCAGTGTGCCAATTTATATAAAGACAAGTTTGGACAATTAACGGCAAGAGACACGGAAGCGTCCCACTGTTCTAAGGAGCTGACTATCAACTGAAACTTTTACTTGGAAACGAGAAGTTTAGTACAACAGATGTTAACGAGAAGGCCAGTGTAGAACAGAGGAGCACTACTAAGGCAAGCATATGCTGTTTGTTAGTGAGTGTGAAGTAACACATGACTCAGCGCTGCCAATTCTTAAAATATTGCCAAAAACTCAGCTCCCAAACGGGTCATACTATGCAAAGGGGGGATATGTTGACAATTCAGTCATGAATCAGAAATACATTTCAACGTGATTACATTCAGGACCCATGCAGAATTGGGCTAGTTCTCACAAGCTAAAAGCTTCTTTGGCCTCATGTAGGTTATGAAAAGCAGCATCAGCCCACAGTTATGGCTTGGAGAAGACTGGACTCGTGAGAAGTCATAAGCCACGGCAGATGACGCACCAATGAGCAGGACTTGAACCAAACGTGCTGAGCTTGTCAGTTTCACAGAAGTACTACATTTATAAAGTGCTGCACCATAAATGATGTCACATGACTACACCAGGTTTCGCCATTGTAAATGGGTTATTCTTGCCCAAGGACCCAGGGAAAGTTGATTATAAAACGGACTTGTATTTTTTTTTAATATTTTATTTTTATTCATTTAACAGAGAAAGAGGGAGAGAGGGAGAAAATGGGTGCACCAGGGTCTCCAGCCACTGCAAGCAAACTTCAGATGCATGTGCCCCCTTATGTATCTCACTAATGTGGATCCTGGGAAATCGAACATGGGTCCGTTGGCTTTGCAGGCAAACACCTTAACCACTAAGCCATCCCTCCAGCCCCTGACTTGTATTATTAAAACCTCTCTTAGGGCTGGGAAGATGGCTTAGCAGTTAAGGCACCCAACTTCAAAGCCTAAGGACCCATGTTCAACTTCCCAGACTGCATGTAAGCCAGATGGACAAGGAGATGCACAAGACTGTCTGGAGGCCCTGGCACACCAATTCTCTCTCCCTCCTCCGCCCACCCCTCTCTCTCATAAAAATAGAATAGAAACCTTTCTTAGTTTATTATATATTTTTGTTTTTTTCATTGACCTATATGTTTCTGTGGTACCCTATTATGTTAGAGAAAGCATTTCCATTCCTTTCAGTATTTGTAATGCATAGGGAGCAGGAAGAGGAAATGGAATGGCTTGTTTCAGGAGTTGAATTTATAAGAGTGGGTGAGGCTCCAATGGAGTTTTCAGGCTCAAAAGAGTATATAAAAGCCTTGGTTTTGTAAGCTACTTGGAAAGTGTACAAACTACCCTGAGAATGCTCTCTCATGGGAAAGACTTCACCCCACCTGGAAAGAAAAGCAGCAAACATGTTGATTTTGACTTGCATGCTTTTAGTTCTCTCACACAGCACACATGGTCCCTAGACTAGGCAGTGGATACTCTTGGTGCCTGCATGCACATTTGGATTATGTGAGTGCATGTGTGTGTGTGTGGAAGCCAGAAGACAAACTCAAGTGCTACCCTCAGGAATGTCATCCACCTCTCTTTTAAAAAAAATATGTTATTTTGCTTATTTATTTATTTGAGATAGAGAAATGGATAGAGAGAGAATGGGTGTGCCAGGGCCTTCAGCCACTGCAAAGGAACCTTGTGCATCTGGCTTTACGTGGCTACTGGAAAACTGGACCTGAGTCCTTTGGCTTTGTAGGCAAGTGCCTCAACTGCTAAGCCATTTTTCCATCTCCATCTACCTCCCTTTAAGACAGGGTCTCTCGGGGCTGGGGAGATAGCTCATCAATTAAAGGCACTTGCTTGCAAAGCCTGCTGGCTTCGGTTCAGGTCCCCAGCATACATGTAAAGCCAGATGCAAAATGACACAGGTTCTCTGTGATCCCAAGGAGCCTATGACGGCGGGAGGTGGAACCGGGAGAATCTGATGCTCACAGGCCAGCTAGTGTGAAGTTCATATCAAGAATGGCAGCAGTCTGTTTACAGCAGCAAGAGACCCTGTCTCAAGGAAGTTACCCTCTGCCCTCCACATGCATGCCATGGCATGCGTTTCCCCACCCCAGCACACAAATAAATAAATAACTGAAAAATATACACACAGGTCTGTCACTGGCTTGTAGCTCACCAGTTAGGCTAGACTGGCTAGCAGCGAGCTCCAGGGATCCTTCTTTTCCACCCACCTCTCCAGCACCAAGATTGCTGGCATGCCCTGCTACACCCGACATTTTTAGGTGCGTACTAGGCACCGAATTGAGGTCTTCGTGCTTGAAAAATAAGCCCTTTGTCCATCAAGTTATCTCCACAGCCTGGAAAATGGGTATTCTTATACACAGAAGGCAGACACAAAGAGCTCAAAACAAAACAAGGCCTTCGGATGTTCTAAAGTCTTGGTCAAAGCTCAGAGAACTTGATACAATACCGTGACAGCACCACCTTAAATATAACTCACGCTATCCTGCCCCAGACTCACAGAGTGAAGTCTCAGGGAAGCTTGCAGGCTCTGCCTCCTTGGTGGAGATGGGACCACAGTACTGTGTGTGGATTCATTCCCCTGCACCACGTGTCTGCCGTGGCCTAGAGGAGACAGCCAAGCTTTCCTCTGTATATCAACTACCAGTTCTTTAGAGGATCTGAATACAATTTAAGAATTAAGTCATTGTTTCTGCTCCAGACACATGAGCCCTGCCAACATTTGTGCAGCACAAAATATCCAGAGTGATGGAGCCAAGCAAAAATGGAAATTTTTTTTTTCTTATTGATGGTCTACTAGGTACAAAAATGTTGGCAGAGAAATTCAGCAATGAAGAGCACTCATGCTTCTTCCAAATGACTTATAATTAATACCAATAAACACTGCATAATGTGTTGAGGTGTTTGTTTTGTTTTGTTTTGGGTTTGCAGTGAAGCCTCCAACTCCTGGCTAAGTCGTCAGAGACTAGCATTTCAGGAGCAGAGAAGGGATCGAGGCAGAGGAGGATTCGGGAGGTGACTCGTCTACAAGCCAAGAGGAGAAGGCGCATTTAGCACTAGCAAAAAAGTTACGCAACTCCTTTGGACAGAGTACAAACGAATTACAGCACAAAGAACAAGAAAGCCACGCGGGACTGTTCAATGACGGAATTAATCTGAGCCGCTTTTCTAGATGAATGAAGTCTGAAGTCAGGCTTGAAGGAGAGAAGAGAAAGGAAGTTGGTGTAGAAATACACTTGGAAGCCAAGCATAGCGGCACATGCTTGTAATCCTAGTAGAGGCAGGAGAATTGCCAGGAGTTCGAGGCTAGCCCAAATGAAATAGCAGCTGGCCATGTAGGGTTATACAGTAAGCCCTTGTCTCAACAAATCAACAAAAGTTTAAAAAAAAAAAAAAGGAAAAGAAATTTGAGGAAGTGGGTATAAGAAAGGTTTGACTGGGGGTAGGGTGTATACTTGTAACCCCAGCATCCAGGAGGCAAGCGGCCGAAGGATGACAAGTTCAGTGAGCTTCAGCCTCGGATACATAGTGAGACTCAATCTCCAAACAAAACAACAAAAAAAGAAAAAACAAACAAGAATAAAGAAATGGTACACAAACTTCCAGATCTACTTTTGGTTTTTGTTCCATGTTCTGCCTGTTCCTCACCTTCAAAGCCCATGTTTAAGGAAACAGTGGACGTGAGAGGTACGTAGCTGTGAGGTGACGGTGAAAAGATCAGGTGGAGGCTCCAGACCCGAGGCTGGCAGAGCTGCAGTTCATTGTTACAAGTCCTTTCGACACAGTTGACGTACCCCATTCAGTAGCGGATGTCCTTACCACTGGCCACACGCAGTTCACTGGGCATCAGTTGTTAAGGCAGAGATACGGACGACTATGGTCACTATTAAATTAAATGCCCCAGTATAGTTCCTCATGGACCAGTTCACCACTGGTCATTGTCCCTCTGGGTCTGCCTTCCATAAACAACATATTAGAGCGCAATTACGGTTAAGTGGAGTGTTGCAGTCAGGATTGCATTGCTGGCAGAAATCACCTGACCAAGAGCAGTTTTGGGGAAAAAAAACACCAGGGTTTATTTTGGCTTTCAGACTCGAGAGGAAGCTCCATGATGGCAGGGGGAAATGATGGCATGAGCAGAAGGTGGACATTACTCCCTGGCCAACATAAGATGGGCAGTAGCAACAGTAGAGTGTGCCAAACACTGGCAAGAGGACACTGGCTATAACAGCCATAAACCCACCCCCAACAATACACTGCCTCCAAGAGGTATTCACTCCCAAATTTCTATCAGTTGGGGAGACTAGCATTCAGAATGCCTAAGCTTATGGGGGACACATGAATCAAACCACCACATTCCGCCCCTGGCTCCCATAAACTGCTAACCATATGTGATGTAAAATGCAATGTATTTTATCAATCCTAATGATGTTCAAAAACATTCCCATCGTCCAAGATCTTTTAACTGAGCCATAATCCCAAAAGAATCCCCCAAAACCCATAATGGCCCAGAATAAACATTCACACTACAAAAGATGGCGCTGGGCATAGCCAAGAAACATTCAAGCAATACAAGATCTAAACAGGGCAAACATCAAACGCTGTAGCTCCAAGTCCAACAACTCTAGTCAGTGACAAATCTCCAAGTCCAATCATTCTAAATAGCAATGAGTCTCTGGAGTTCCAATTCCACCCCTCCAGCTAGGCTACTCACAGTCCTGGAAAACTTCATCCTGGGCCAGCAGCAGTCCTTAGCAGCCATCTTGTGGTCCCAGCATCTCCACTGGGTCTCCACTGAAATCCACGGTTCATCCTCATGGCTCCACTGGGTCTCCATGCAGGCATCTGGCAAGCCTGCTTCACGCTGCCATGGCCTTTGCCAAAACACAAGACCATGCTGCCAACTCTCTTTCCTGCATTTCTTATACTCCATAATACCAGGTGGGATGCCAATTTGTTAATCCAGGGGGATTTTTTTTTTGCCACCAGCTGTGGAGATAGCATTCAGAATACCTAAGTTTATGGGGATACCTCTAAATCAAACCTCCGCATGGAGTTAGGGGTTGCAAGATATGGTACTTGAACTGCTCCTCAAAATGCTTGGTTGAGAATGGCCAGGCATTGTGGCACATACCTTGAATCCCAGCACTTGGGAGGCAGAGGTAGGAGGATCACTGTGAGTTTGAGGTCACTCTCAGAATACATAGTGAATTCCAAGTCAGCCTGGACTAGAGTAAGACCTTACCTTAAAAAAAAAATAGTCTAGTTCAAGTTGGGCATGGCCACAGATGCCAGTAAGCCCAGTCCACAGAGTGGAGGAGTGGAGAATTGCTGGGTCCAGCTGGTCAGTCAGGCAGATGGAAATCACCAGCTTCAGATCCAGCAAGAGACTGTGTCTCAAGAAACAAACAGGAAGCGTGATGGAAGAAGACACCTGACTTCTTCTCCAGTCTCCATACATGTGCACAAGGTGCACACATCTGCCATGTATACACCACACATATGCAAAAAAAAAAAATCTTGGTCCTCATCTTCTCCCTTAATACTCCATCCACAGACTCCACGAGCAGAAAGCTTTCTGTCCTCTGCTAACCTGCTCTGCTCCAGACCATCTCCCAAGCGAGTCATCCTTCCCTCTTGATATGAGGTCAGGAAGAATCGGAGGTATCTAGGGAGAGGTCAAGGGCACAGAAAAGAGGCCTAGGCCATGAATGTCAGCACATAAACAGATGCCTTGATACACGAAGTGGTACAGAGAGGTGCCTGTGGCAGAGAAAGACCTGGGGAGACTTTGTCTCCTTTGAACATCTACACCGCCACAGACAAACCGGTGCCGGTGCCAGTGCTGGTGCCAGCCTATGCCCTGCCCAAGCCAGTCTTCTTTGTGCTGTTGTTTTCAGCACATTTAACTCACAGCAATCCTATGATAGTGGAATTATTCCCATTTTGCAGCTGCAGAAACAGTTGACATTTCCCCAACATCAGAGCTGACTCTTGACAGGGCCCAGGCTTGCAGCAGCTCCCAGCCACCGGTCCGCCTGCGGGCAATGTGAAGCAGTCATTCTGAGCCCTTCGCTGGACCATCTCTCTCTCTCTCTCTCACACTCACACCCTGGGATCCCCAAACTGCATATCAGTGAGCTCCCATAAATGCTGGGAAGAACCGGGGATAAAGAAGATTTATAGCCAAAAGCCCAATCAGCACGAATATCATATTGGTGTCGCACTCTGTTTCAATATTTGTATCACCAATATTTACATACCATTAGGGCTTCCCGCCTGTAAACCTAGTCAAATTGGCATTCCTACCCCTGTCAACCTAGAGAAGTGACACTCACAGGTGGCCTCATACACGGGCCTGGGCATCACCAGCTCCTGGCTCAGCAGTGCTTGGAGCAGCCTCGGCCCACACCGGGCTGCACCCAGTAGATGGCATTCCCCAAATGTTCTCATCTGAGCATTTCAGCCTATTTCTTCCACCCACAGCCTCTCCAGAAACTGCTCGGCAATGGACGTGACCCCTTCATGCATCAGTGCCCCTGGGTACCCGATGGCAGTGTTCACAGAGCCGGGAAGCACATTAAAATGAAAACGTGTGGGCCAAGAAAGAGTCAGAACTCTCTCATGCCGTTTGTCTTTCCCACACTGTATTTTTTTTTTAGGGCTGGGCTCCTCTCAAGCTGGATTTTGCAAGTGTGTTGTTCACTGACATTTTGCAGCGTACGTGCAGGGGGAGGTTCACTCTAACTTGGTAGATAAAACTGAGCAAACTCATTCTTTACACACTCCAGCACATAAACCAAACAGGCCTTTTGTTCTACTCACATTATCATCATGAGCTTATTTCTTGCAACTTGCCTCTCTCCTCAACAGCAAAGAGCCACGGGCATGGGGTGTGATTTGGGGGTGGGAAAAGGTTCATTCTGGGAGAGGCAGTGTGCACCACGGAATAGGTTTTCTGGGACAAGTGTTGTTGGACAGCAATGAACTACTATGATTACCCCGAGATTTCCCAGATCTTTGCTGGTCAAAATGTTTTACTCAGCCCTCTCTTTTTACAAAGATTAAGATAATCATTTAGTAGACCAGGGGTGTCAGCTATTAAGTAAACCCCTCCAATGTTTTTATACGTAAAATAGAAAATATAAATAAAAACCGACAATAACAAGTGTTGGTGAAGATGATGAGAAACTGGAGCCTTGTGTATTTCTGATGGGGATGTAAAATGATACAGTCCCTCTGGGGTCTGCTGCTGGCAGAGCACCCCTTCAAAACTGTCAACACAAAACTGTCACATGGACCAGAAGAACTGAAAGTAGAAGCTCCAAAGGTAACTGCGCCCCTGTGTTCAGACACCATTATTCAGAAAAGCCAAAAGAGGGCACAAGATAAATCAGTGAACAAACAATCAAAACATGGCAAGCCGGGCGTGGTGGCGCACGTCTTTAACCCCAGCACTTGGCTGGCAGAGGTAGGATTGCCGTGAGTTCGAGGCCACCCTGAGACTACATAGTGAATTCCAGGTCAGCCTGGGCTACAGTGAGACCCTACTTCAAAAAACCAAAAAAAGAAAAAAAAAATGGTGCATATACAAAAGAACATTATCCAACTTTAAAAATGAAGATAAATTTGACATGGATGATGAACCTTGAAGACATTACTCTAGGTGAAACAAAAGACAAATATTGGAGCTGGAGAGATGGCTTAGCAGTTAAGCACTTGCCTATGAAGCCTAAGGACCCCGGTTTGAGGCTCGATTCCCATGACCCATGTTAGCCAGATGCGCAGGGAGGCGCACGCGTCATTAATTTGTTTGCAGTGGCTGGAGGCCCTGACGTGCCCATTCTCTCTATCTGCCTCTTTCTCTCTCTCTGTGTAGCTCTCAAATAAATAAATAAAAACAAACAAAATAATTCTTAAAAAGACAAATATTGTATGATTCCATTTACATGAGGTACTTAGGGAAATTAAACTCATAAAGCTTGAAGGTAGAATAGACATTGGAAGAAACTGGAGGAGGGGAAACAGAGGAACCAGCCATTAAACACAGAATCAGAATAGAACCTGCCACTCCCACATCACTGGAGATGTCTCAGCCTTCAGTGTGTTGGATTCAGCAATACTTATCACAGAGGCTTCTTGTATCAAGTTCACACTCCTTGATTTCACAGGATGAGGGCCTCCATCTAGAAACAGTATCTCTGCCGGGCGTGGTGGCTCACGCCTTTAATCCCAGCACTCGGGAGGCAGAGGTAGGAGGATCGCCATGAGTTCAAGGCCACCCTGAGACTCCATAATGAATTCAAGGTCAGCCTGGGCTAGACTGAGACCCTACCTCGAAAAAACAAAACAAAACAAAAAACCAAAAGGAAAAAAAAATAGTATCTCTGTGGTCTAATTCTCTTTTCAACACAGAACTACTACATCTGGGGAGATGGTGCAGCGGGTAAAGTACTTGCTGCATAAGCATGAGGGTCTGAGTTCAAGCCCCAGCATCTACACAAACGCCAGGCGTGGTGGTGGGGCACCAGTAACCCCAGCACTGGGAAGATCTAGAGGGCTTGCTAACTAGCTAGTATAGACTAATAATTGATTTATATGTTCCGTGAGAGATTGTCTCAAAATATATGGTAAAGAGACACACACCTGATATTTACTTCTGGTCTCCACATGCACATACACAGAGAGACAGACACGGAGGGAAGGAGGAGGGAGGGAGGGAGGAAGACCTACTACTACATGATACCAAGATGATGGGGTTTTTGCTTTCTTATACTTCCTCTATGAATATCATCTTTTTATTTCATTTTATTTTAAAACTTTTTATTTTTTATTTTTATTTTATTTTTGAGAGAGAGAGAGAGAAAGAGGCATAGAGAATGAGAAAGCGAATGGGTGCACCAGGGCCTTTCAGCCACTGTGCGTGAGCTGCAGTCGCATGCACCCCTTGTAGAAGGGATCATTTATGAAAGAACACAATCCCAACAGAAACCACGTTGAGCAGGCAGGCTATCTTCTCTGTGTCTAATCTCTCCTTCTGTCACATAGGCATGAGCTTCTAGCAGTCTTTAAAAACCTATTTTGTTATTTATTTGCAAGGAGAGAGAAAAGGTATGCCAGGGCCTCTTGCCATTGCAAACAAACTCCAGATCCATGCACTCCTGTGTGCATCTGGCTTTTTTGTGGATACTGGGGAATCAAGCCCAGGCCATCAGGGTTACATGCAAGTGCCTTTAACTGCTGCACCATCTCTCCAGCCCATGACTGTCTTCTCTTAATGAGTACTAACCGCTTAAGGCTACCTTCCCATTTGCAGAAATCCTTGCAAAAAGTGTCCTCATAACTTAAGCCATTTGAAGGACTGTTAAATAATCTAAATAAATGTTCAGCAATGATCACACATAGGTCTCAACACTACCCCTGAAGGTTTAATCAGTCCCATATACACTGTCACTCAGGTATCTAAAAGACAGTAAGGATATGATCACAGCATACATAGTATTTCACTTCTGCTCAAACTAAAAACCTTTCTCTTACTCTCAGCACGCTGTATAGCTCTCCCCACACCACACAGGAACAAGAATACAGCAGGCCAGAAAGCAACCAAGGCACAGTAACCAAGACAGACTCCTCTAGAGTGAGGCTGCAATTTCTCTACCTGTATTGCATTGCATTGCACTATACAGCATTGTGTTATTTGAGATTAAAGGTAGGATCTGGAGTGGTGGCTCCGTAGTTAAGGCACTTGCCTGTGAAGCCTAAGGACACTGGTTCGATTCCCCAGTACCTACATAAAGGCAGATGCACAAGGTTGTGCATGTGTCTAGAGTTGATTTGCAGCGGCTGGAGGCCCTGGAATACCCATTCCCCCACTTTGTCTTTCTCTCTCTCACACACAAATAAATAAATAAATGATTTGAGAAGAGACTAAAGGTATTCTATGATGTAACTTTGGCACAATTACCTGAATCAGAAAACTTAACAGTGAGGTATCACTATGATATGGTCCAGACTTACGCGTTATCCTTTTCCCAACAACATCCTGCATAGCATACTTTTCGTCCTGTGCATTTTACTGCTGCGCCTCCAGCCTCCCTGATCTAGAAGCGTTGTCAGCCTTTATCTTTCTGCATTTTATGTTTCTGAGGATTTCCAGCCAATGATTTCATCCTGGAACATCTGCCTGTTTGGATCTGCCTGACGTTTCCTCACAAGGAGTGCTGGGTGACCACTTCTTGCACATAAACACACAAAGCAAGAAGCAGATTGTGTGTTTTTTACATTAGTGATGTTCGTTTGTCTCCATAAGGCTGATGCTAACTTTGATCATTTAAGTCTGGTGATGTACACCAGGCTTCTCCACTTGTGGGAGGTACTTTGAGACTATAAATTTCCTTTTCTCATGAATCCATCTCTCCTAATTCTACCATTTCTGTCACTACTATAAGAAAGGGCCTTCCCTTCTCCCCTATTTATGCATCATACCAGTCTAGACTCTAGGGATCTGATATTCAATCTTCTTCTTGGATCTGAATGATAAGGAAACTATACAGAGGATGGCTTTCAAGTAGAAAAAGTTGCAAGAAAGGATTAAAATTTGATATAAATGTCTCATCATTGGATCAGTGAACATAATAAACTTCTGCAACAAACCTCCAGTCACACACCTGCTCTTTAACAAAACCCTGGATGTGTTTCGGATCTGAAACGTCCCGTAGCAACTGTCATTTGTTAGTTCTTACGTTCGGTGTTTGTGGACTGACAAACAGCTACAGATCTTCCTAGCAACTCTGCTACACTGACAGCCCTATGGCACAGAGGAGAAAGCTCTGAGAACTGCAAACAGGCCTGAGGCCCTGGTGCACATGGACACTAAGCCAGGGCTCTTTTCCTATGCAGCTCTGCCCTCACACATTGAGGCCAAGTTTGTAAATCCACCAGGACCTTTGCTTCCATCCGTTTCATATGCCAAATACCCACTGTATCAGAACGAGGTTCTGTAATGAGCCTGTGACTGAGGACTCTGGAAATCACTAATGCATTCGTATATGCTTCCACAATATAATTCACACCACTTTCCTTTTCAGCAGGCATTCCTACTGCTCAGACTCTTCCAGAAGCCATTTTCCACCAGGACGTGGGTTAAAGACGCTTCCAGCCCCATGTCTCTTCAGATCAACTTGACTTTATTCCTGGTATCACACTGTCAGTAGAATGGGGGACTACATGATAGTGACTCAGGGAGGAGAGGTGTTTACACAGTGTGAAAGCCCTGGGGAAAAGGTAAGTGACCAGGTGTGTCCTCATATTCACCCTGCTGACCTAAAATTTATATCATGTGGGTGGTTTCTATCTGGTGTGATAGCAGACTTACATGCCTTCGTCTCTCATTACACACGCAGCTTACTTGTCTATGACTACTCCTATTCAGTGGGTTGAGTCAATTCACAGACCTTCGTATGACATACTATAAATGTTATAACCAAGTTGGATTACTATGGTGCACTTCCATTCAAGGACATTAGACTACTGAAAAGTTAAAAAACAAAAAAGTCTGGAAAATCATACTGTAGGTTCTCCATTGCATTTCAAAGGGAAGAAGAAAACCATCGCCTTTACCAAAAATTTTAAACAGAGAAGATCTATATATCGGTGCAGGCTATGAAGCCTTTGTACAGCTCCCTCACCATTCTCCATGGGCTTCAGGTAACTGGTAACGTTTCCCCTGGAGAAAGGCACTCAGCTGCCTCACCTAAGGGACTCAGGTTTGGGGACCTAGATGATTCCATCTTCCCATGACTACTTCTTAGCCAGTGGGCAGTGATAGCTCTGCCGACCTGCCCTCCCTTGATCGGTGGGGCAGATTTCGTGGAGGTGGCATCAACTTCGGGAGAGCTTGGTGCCATCCTCAATGCCTCACAGTCCTCTCCTGCCTCCCCACTGTTCATGCCTACTCTTCAATCACTGGCACTTACACCCGCCTTCGAATGTCCTCATTCTGATTGCGTCAGAAAGCATTCTGAATGATTTCCTATTCACCTGAGCAAGGCAATACTTTTTTTGTTTGATTTATTTATTTGAGAGCAACAGACAGAGAGAGAGAGAGAGAATGGGCATGCCAGGCCCTCCAGCAACTGCAACCAAACTCCAGATGCATGTGCCACCTTGTGCATCTGGCTTACATGGATCCTGAAGAATCGAGCCTTGAACTGGGTCCTTAGGCTTCACAGGCAAATGCTTAATGGATAAGCCATCTCTCCAGCCCGGCAACACTTTCTCTGTTTGTTTGTTTGTTTGACAGGGAGAGAGGGAGAGAGAGAGAGAGAATGGGCATGCCTGGGCCTCCAGCCGCTGCAAACAAACTCCACACACATGTGCCCCCTTGTGCATCTGGTTAACATGGGTCCTAGAGAATTGAACCTGGGTCCTTTGGCTCTGCAGGCAAACGCCTTAACCACTAAGCCATCCCACCAGCCCTGAGCAACACATTTTTAAAGTTGCTCTCCTTTACACATCTGACACAAGAGGAATTCTTGTCCACAACAGCTCAGCTCACCCAGCTTATAGAAAGAAAGGGAAGTAACAGGTACTGGAAATCAAGACTCTGTCAGCTGAAGACAGAGACACAAAAGGTGAAAACCGGTGGCAAAGGGTCCCTGGCTGGTTCCCAACTGAGCCAAAAGTAGAAACCATCGCAAAGCCATGCCAGATCCCCCCAGCGTCCTTTGGGCTGGCTCCTTTAAAGGTAGCTTCCTTACAGCTCACTTTCTGCCCACCAGCCAGCTCACATTCCCTCCAGGCTCATAACTCCCTCTTCCACCTTTCTCTCTTTCATAGTTCACGATCTACTCCAGGGCCAGAGCTTTAGCTTGATTGTGGAGCACTTGCCCAGCATATGCAAAGCCCTGAGTTCTACCACCAATAGGAAGAAAAAAAAAAGGAATGAACAAGCAAGGAAAGGGAGTAGATACTTCATTTTTTTGAGGGGTGAGGGGAAGGTCCACTGCAATGCGACAAAGCAGACCTGTTGCAGAGGGAGGAAGGGTCAATGGGAGCCCCATGCTGGGAAGACACAGATGACTCTAGAGAGCAAACCACATGCTCCGGCGAAGCACTTACAGCTGCATTAGACACTCTCTTAAGCCCTTTACACAACTAATTTAATCCCCATAAAGCTGAGGTGTGGTCAGTATCCTTATTCCCCGTGGGCCACCGGGGAAACCAAGACACAGGGGCCAAGGACCCTAGGTGGTCATCTGTGAGGCTTGGCCCCTCGGCAGTTTGGCTCCAGGACCACAGAGGTCTCAGCCATAAGTCGACATTGCCTGAGCTCTGTTTCAAAAGCAACAATGGGCAGTGAGTTCCTCCACAGGTCAAAGAAATGAATCCTGAGTCAGGATGCACTAAGGCGAGATGGGTAACATGAGTAAGCGCGGTGTTTATAACCCAAGAGATCGCACACAATAACAAATACTGCCTTTCAAAATAGCCCCCAGCAGCCCCTTGTGATTTCAGCTTCACTTCCACGATGGGGTCCATCTCTTTTTGAATGCCCTTCTCAGTGATGTGCTCCTGTTAAAAGTCCTTAAACTTGGTCCTCCAACATAGATCATACGTGTGTAAGCCACCAATGGTCATCAGATGCCTGAGCTAACACTGGCGAATAAACAGGCATGCAGATGGCCTGACCACTTTCATTCTATGACATTGTCTTCCCTGGCATAAAATGATTCTGATGATAATTCAAATTAGGAAAAAAAAAAAAAAAAGGCCAGGCATGGTGATACAGGACTGTAACCCCAGCACTCAGGAGTCAGACAAGAAGAGCAGAAGTTTGAGGCTAGCCTGGGCTAGACCACAAATATCTGCTTTAAGACAAACAAAACGAGTATCAAAGACCTCAGAACTGGACTGGAGAGATGGCTTAGCAGTTAAGGTGCTTGCCAGTGATGCCTAAGAACCCAGGTTCGATTCCCCAGTACCCACATAAGCCAGATGCATAAGGTGGCACATGCATCTGGAATTCGTTTGCAGTGGCCAGAGGTCCTTACATGACCATTCTCCTTCTCTTATCTGCCTCTCTCTCTCCCTCCCTCTCTCTCTCAAATAAATAGATAATAAAATATACTTCTTAAAAAAGAAAAACCTTCAGAACTATATACATTAATGGGAAGAAATTATTTATTTAAGTATGTAAGAGTTAGCGTTTCCCACATCCATCATAATTTCATGGATATAGCAGCTAAGAAATTTTTCCTTCAGGATTCTCCACAATTTGAAAATTGACTGTGATGGGAAGGTGGAGCTAAGGTTGAGACTCCAACATAGACACAAAATCCCCTGGTTCTAATCCCAGTAATGGTATGTGCTCATCTCTAAGTCCCAATTTTCCTATCTGTAAAGTGGGATTGTCACCTAACCAGGCAGAGTCCCAGCAGGAAAGAAATCATAGTGAAGCAGAAGTGACAAGTGTTTGTTTTGTTTTGTTTGTTTGTTTGAACACAAACTAATCCAGGCTAGTCTTGAACTTCTGATCCTCCTGCCACAGTGAATTACAAACATGTACCACCACACCCAGCTGAAAAGAGATTAAAAAGAGAACCATTTAAAAAGGAGTGAACAATCTGGAAGTGGTGATGCATGCCTTTAATCCCAGCTCCCAGGAGGCAGAGGTAAGAGGATCTCTGTGAGTTCACAACCAGCCTGGAACAAGAAAGTGAGTTTCAGGTCAGCCTGGGCTAGAATGAGATCCTATATCATTAGGAGCAGGGTCACGCACACTGAAACATCTCTCGAAACAAAGAACCCATGAGGGACCCATGGTGGCTTATCTCTCAGGGTACAGAGCAGGCAGGTCGGGGGGGGACCACCACGGTAACCAGCCCAGCATCTGCTAAGGCTGTCGTGAGACAGTCCCCTCATTGTCAGTTATTTTATGTTTCTGTCCCTCTTATTAAGTGGTAAATGCCATAAGGGAAGGAAATATCAGCAAATTCACTCCTGGCCCAGAACACAGTTCTGTCCCTGGTACAAGGAAGGCTACTCTTACAAGCTCATATTATGATACAATTTTAAATAATGTAATTATCTGAAAAACTGAGAATGACCGGGTTTCTGTAAAACTCAAGACAGAACTAGAATAGTGCACCCTTAAATTTCGGAGAAAAGTCTCATCCTAGCTTCTGCCTGTTTCACTAGGTTCAGGTATGTGTTGCTCCCCAAAACTCACCCAGAATGTTGGCTTGGAAACACTCCAGTTTAATTTTGATTAAAATCATACATCTTTGCTTGTGGCCCTGAACTCCACCCCACCCCCAAATTTGATTATGTGAATAGAGATAATTCCATTTGGGAGATAATGTAAGTTTAAATGGCTCTTCACTTCTACTGAAACGATTTAAAAAGGCCGTTTGGAATCACCATACATTCCAGAAAATGCTGTCCCTAAGGACACTGTCCATTGCCAAGCAGTAAGAGAAAGAAAACAGTGAGACCAGCCAAGATGGTAGTAAATATGTGTAACCATTGGACCTAAGAGGCTAAAGCAGAGAGATCACAAGTTTGAGGCCAGCTTGAGCCACATAGGATTATTCTGTCAAAATAAAACTCTTTTCTGCTGGGCATGGTGGCATACACCTTTAGTCCCAGCACTCAGGAGGCAGAGGTAGGAGGATCACCATGAGTTCAAGGCCACTCTGAGATTACACAGGGAATTCCAGGTCAGCCTGGGCTAGAACGAGGTCCTGCCTCTGGGGCTGGGGGCAGGGGGACTTTTATGAAATCTCTTTGGCAGCTACAGTACCTGTGAAACAGACTAGATCCTATGTGCGTACATAGCAAATCCTAGAGCAACCATTAATGTTTAAGAAAGAAAGAACGGGCATGCCAAGGCCTTTTGCCACTGTAAACTAACTCCAGACACACGTACCACATTGTGCATCTGGCTTGTGGGTATTGGGCAATTGAACAAGGGCCAGTAGGCTTTGTAAGCAAGGGTCTTTAACCACTGAGCCATCTCCCCAGCCCCATTACTGTATTTTGAAGTATAAAATATTTAATATTTTTATATTCACAAATTAACCAAACTAACTTCAATTCATTTAAAAGTTAAAAGTCACACAGAATGACTCATCATATAAGCAATACAAGAGTATCTAATTCATTTAAGTTTAAAATTTTTTATTTATTTATTTGCAATGAGAAAGAGAATGGATGTGCCAGAACTTCTAGTCACTGCAAACAAACGCCAGATGCAGTGCCACTTTGTGCACCAGGTTTTACGTGGGTACTGGGGAATTGAACCCGGGTCATTAGGCTCTGCAGGCAAGTTCCTTAACTGCTGAGTCACTTCTCTAGTCCTCCTTCTTTTCTTCAAGAGTACATACTGTAAGTATTTGATAGTTGATTTAAACTGTTCCTCAATTGTTAGACATTTAAACCAGTATCATTTTTGCTGTCCATTTTTAAAAATAATTCTTTGCAATATACACAGGTCTTTTTTTTTTTTTAATAAGTTACAACTACCTAACTCTTGGTATGGCATTAGTGACTCCTAAAGCTAATTTTCGATTGAATCAATGCTACAGTGCAATATGAGCTGAATAGTTTATATGCCATTTTTCTGTTTGTTGGTTTTAATAGTTGTCAATTCCTTAATTCGTCCCGAATAGAGGTAAATTCACACTCCTTCAATCTGGGCAGATTTACAATGGTTCCAACTAATGGAGAATAGCAGAAGGGATGTCATGTGACTTCCAATGCCTGATAAATAAAATCCAGCCACTTCTACTCCCCCTCTTAGAACATTAGTTTGCCTCGGTTGCAGTTCTCCTGGGGGCAAGCCACCATGCTGGGAGATGCCCAGTGAGCCTGCTGTGACCAACCTTCAAGTTATCCCAGCCCATGTACCAGGCTATGTGTAGAAACTGCCAGATGATTCTAGCACTCAGCAGCTTGAGTCTTGCCAGCTGAGGTTCATTAATTAGTCCAATAAGTAGACCAGAAACAAGCCATCCTGCTGTGTCTTGTCTGAATTTCAGTCTGGAGAGTCCGTGAGCATTAGGTGGTAGTATTTCTACCCACTAATTTGGGGGATGACTTGTTATTCAACAACACTATGTCAATGGACTGTGCACCTAGGTCTGCCTGTTTAATTTAAGCCAGCAATATTTCTCCTCCTTGAAATTCTATTATATCTGTCTATTAAGAAAAGTCCAAGGGTTTGAGATCTGGACCACAACTTCTAATTAGTCTTTAAACCACTGCAAATTCCCTGTCCTTACTCATCGGCTAGATACAGGGATGTTTATGAGAGAACTGAAAACTATGCTGAAAGTCTACACAATAAGACTGTCTCAATCTCCCTCTCCCTCCTCCCTCTCTCCCTCCCTCCTCCTCCTCTCTCTCTCTCCCTCTCCCCCCCCCTCTTTCTCTGTGTGTGTGTGTGTGTGTATGTGTGTGCGTTATTCTTTACAATTAAGCTGGAGCAAAGATATTCAAATGCAAATCTATAGTGAACTTGGGGGTTAAGTCAGGTTCTCTGGCCTTTAATCTCCCACACAGGCTTTCATAGACTGACAGGCTTCTCATTTCAACAAATTATGATTTGTATGAATTTGTTTTAATACCCTTCATTGGGGTGATAGGAATGTTAATTAATTTTAATGTGTGTGGGGGGGAGAAATACAAACAAATAACAAAAGGAATAAAAGTAAGAAAAAAATATGTCTAAGGGCTCACAATGATCACACTGGCTAATAAGATTAAGGGTTATTTATAAGTTTTCATTCCAAAGTTTTTTTCTAGGATGACAGTCTATTTGTTCTACAGGATGTTGCTCCACACAGTAGAAGGGGCAGTGCTGCCCCTGCAGGTTAACAGCCAAAGCCAGCTCGGAGCACAGAGCAGTGGGCATCCTGCCCATCCCTCCGAATACATCCCTAGACTTGAATGTTCACACGGTGCTCCATACCATATCCCCCTCCCTCTCACGTCCTGGGGACCCAAGAGACCACAGGGACATGGCCTTGAAGTCACGAGGGCACCACAGTTGCTAGTCTTGTCACTCAAAACTCTGGGATGCACCCTGAGTTAAGAGGGCCGAAGCCTGGGTGCCCAACACCCTTCAAAGCTGAGCCACGAGAAGAGGTCTGAGCAGAAGTTTCTCCTCAGGGCCTCTGCTCAGTTCCAGCCCAGGGAGTCAGCAAACAGCTTGGGTTTAAAGCAATCCATCCTGCTGCCTCTCTGGGTTAGGGTTAGGGTTGCCATCTGCCCCAGGCTGTCCTGTTAAAGCATTCCTCAGGGTGCCAGAGAAATCTCTAGAAGCACTGGTCTTCCCGCTGCTGGGCAGCCAACACAACTTCAGTCGATGTGCAGGGTAAGGTCTGTGAGCAACCCCACTCACAACAGACTACCCAAAGCCTTATGCTGCCCCCTAAATGCGTCGATTGGAGCCTCAATAATCCGAGTGTGGCCTGTAGACTGAGTATGGGTATCTCCCAGGATCAAAGCCCGGGATCAGTTCCATCCCTGCTACAGCACCAAACCCTCATGTGACACACCCGCGCATCTGGGTGTGTGCCCTGCGCTAGAGACCCCTCATTGGAAATTGTCAGGCTAAAGCCCGGGACAATCGTCATGGCAGACATTTTGAAGAAGTGGCTTTAAAGGGTGGGAAAAAGCAGTAATCCCTTTCCGGCAGAAAGCGCTCATTATTCACGCCACCCTGAGAGGAGGGAGCCAGAGCCCACATTTTTATTTCAAAGCCAAATCCAAGTGAGGGTTATTTCATCTGAAATCACTACCCACGGTCAAAAACACTAATTGGTCCAGTGTCCACGGGATTATAAGGGAGCCTGGCCACAGAAAACGAACTGTCCAGTAACCAGTTTTGTTTCTTTACCTGCAACAGTAGTTCGTGGGGGACGCATTTGGCAGCGTCTGGAGACATCTCAGGCTGTCAGAAATGACAGCAGCTCATCTTTTAGTGATATTGCTAAGCATCCTACATGGTGTAGGCCAGCCCCTCCCCCATCCCAGCCAAGAACTGCCCAGTGCAACGGAACCACGGTGCCAAGGTCGAGACAGCCTGGGCCCTTAGCAACCTCTCCCATTACGTACCCATCAGTCCACCAAGTAACTCCTTCCAATAAAGGCCTGGGTCTCCCTCACTCCACAGCTTCCCCCTTGGCTCTGAGAAGAGTGTGTGACAGCCAGGGACAGAGAGCAGGGGCCCCGTTCTTTCAGTAGGAAGGGCCCAGCTCATTACTGATGCAGCGCAGGCCACCGGTTACCTATTATGGACTCGCGCATGTGCTTGGAGAGCTGGAAGGGGCCTTAGCGCTCCTCCAGGCTGGCTCTCTGGGATCTGAAAGAGACCTCATCCTCACAAACAAGGCACACAGACCCTCCCCTAGGGCTTGTAAGGAAACAGAGAAAAGAATAATGAATGGCTTTTGAGGAGCGCAAGCCAACATTCAATGGCGGGTCTCTAGCTTTAGCTCAACTTTCCTCGATAGGAACCGAGCCTCGCTTGTTCTGGAATGCGCCTTTCGCATCCTCTCCCAAGTTCAGGCATCCCCTATCCTCCCGAGATCACCACCAACACGCAGTGGAGGAAAGCCAGTCTCAATCTATAGAGAAAGAGCAGCCCGTTGAGGGTACAAGGGCAACTCATGCAGGTGTGCCCAAAGCCGGCCCAGTTTACGGTGTTGCTCCCTTCCCTAGGCATCTGGGTTTGGACGATGCGGTGCCACCTTTCTTCCTGGGCATACTGTTCCCAGGGAGAACAAAGCTGCAGCCTGGCATGCTTCTGCAGAGTACTTTATGCCACTGACCTTAAAGCTCAAATTGTACAATTATGTCTAATTTGGCCCTTGCTGGTGATGTGCCCTCTGACTGAAATTCTGCTCGCACGAAAATGCACGCTGATGAAGGGGAACCCAAGACTGAGCAAACACGCTCTAATCTTGTGACTTGAGGGCGTCAGGGGAAAGCGGAGTACTGGCACGGACCATGGGAAAACCTGCTCTAAACCAGACCCATGAAGTTGCCCAAGAATTTCCAACGACATTCAGGTCATCCTCCAACTGCTGACCCCAGCGACACACAGAACCCCACACTCCTGTGAGGGGCGCACACCCTGAGCCAGGAGGCACCATGCCATCATGGAGCTCATGGGTATAGGTGAGGACAGTGGAAGGGCAATGCCAGCACATCGATCATCTGCCCGTCACTGCATCCCAAACTGTATGAGCCCAGGCAAATCAAGTCCAGATAATTGGAAGGAATCACATGAAAATGAAAGCATTTTTTTTCTTTTAATATGATTACAGGTCGGGGGAGGGGAGGCAGGGAATGAAGCCTGCAGAACAGGAAACATCATTCTATCTAAAACAACTGTTAACAATTTGACGCATTTTCTTCCAGGTTTTCCCCCCATACAACCTAGGTTTTAACTTCCCCAGTGTGGCCCATGGTTCGACTTTATGATATAAGGACTGCTTCGTATCACTACAGACCAATCTGGTGAACTTGTGTCTGTGGTTCTCCAGCTTCAGAACTAACAGCTGTTTGCTATTCAGACTTCAAACGTTTATGCACCACAGAAGGTAGGCAATAAGGACGGTGGAGAAGAAAGAGGAAACCAAGCAGTAAAACTTAAGTGAGGAATCCGTCTCCCAAAATAGTCCTGGTTCTAAGCGCCATGTGTTCAAAGCCCTCCTCCAATCTTCCTGAACAGTAACCTGACCAATGGCGCCAGTGCAAATGCAGGGAAGGTGTGATGGGTTTATATTGATTGACAGCTCCGCAGGACCTAGAATCGCCCTGAGGGCTATTTCAATTAGGATGGCCTCTGGGCACGCATTTGAGAGATTGTTTCTGTTAGGTCAATTGAGGTGGGAAGATTCACCTTGACTGTGGGCAGTTCCATCTCATGGGCTGGGATCCTGGACTATACATACATACATACATACATACATACATACATACATACATACATACATACATACATGGAGAGAGAGAGAAAGAGGGAGAGAGAGAGCCGGCTAAGCAGCAGCATTCATCACACCCCACTTCCTCACTGTACTAAATGTGGCCAACTGTTTCAAGTTCCTGCCACCAAGGACCCTGATGACCCAGAACCTGGAACTGCAAGCTAAAACAAACCCTTCCTCCCTTAAATTGATTTTTGTCAGATATTTTGTCCCAGCAATGAGAAGCTGACCAACAAAGAAGGAAATGGTGAGACTTGGATGAGCTATCAGGTGAGAGGGAGCGGAAACCACCTTGGGGTCTATGGAATCCTTGCCTCCTGGGGCAGTCAAGAACCCCCGTGCTGGGTGCTCTTCCCCCCTTGTCCTTCCTTCTCCACACCCCTAACGCACACTTGCGTAGTCTCAACCGGGTCTGCGACAGATCAGGTCGCCTCCGCTCCGCAGACCATGTCACTCTTCACTCACCGAGCGCCCACCAGATACCATGGCTGGTGTCCAACACTCTGTCCTTTGGGATGCAATCAGACTACAACTGCACCATAGTAAATGGTAGTAAATGAGAGAGCCACATGGCTCCATGAGAGAGTTAGCTCACTGAGGACAGCGGGCAGCCCAAGGCATAGGTTTGCCCAGTGAACACTCCTTATGCCTTGTTTCTTTTCTAGATAATATTTCAAGCACATCTACAAAGATAGATCTATTAAGGGGAAAAAACATAAATATAAGTGAAATTGGACCAATGACAAAAGTCAAAAACAATGCAGGCAGAAGGGATATAAATACGCTGAAAATCATGCCCAAGCCCTGCGCGAATTCTGTAGTTAAGTTCCAAATCTGGCCCTGTGCTTTCTCTCAGCCAAAGCAAAACACAGACAGACAGTGGATATTCATAACATGAGTTACGGATTTATTTCAGAAAGTCCTGTTGCTATAGAAATTGTGTTGGATACTGTCTGTCTCAACCGTCAGACTGATCGAAGGGCTCTGAAATGAACCTACTTTCTGCTGAAATGTTGGCCAAACGTGCAAGCACTGCAGAGCAAATGTGACAGAAACTGTTCAAAACAAAGACCACACACTTCCTCAGAACACGCCTAAGTCACCGAGGGAAGCTTGAGCCAGGATGACGTCACTGCTCCTCTGCTTGTGACGCTGCTTCTATGCGCACACGTGCATGCGTGCTCACTCCCTTCCCCAGTGTGTCCTGCTGACACACCGTGGTCACATCCATGAGGATGTGCCTGCCACAGCTACACTGTCACCTGATGGTCTTCAGATGCTGACGTTGACATCTGCCACTCTGTACCTTTCCTGTCCTTTTTTTTTTTTTTTTCCTGTGTGTGTGTCAACGATGCTCAAACCCTCACTGAGATGCATCAGGGCCGCTAATGCAGTTCAGTGGGAGAGTGCTTACTGAGCATGTGCAAGACCTGCCTACCATCCTCAGCACACAGCATCCCCTCCAGCAGCAGCAGCAGCACCCTCCGATCCCACGGACTCTCTACTTCTCCCTGGAGATGTACATCATTGTGCATGATTAGCCAGGCACTATGCCAAAAAAAAAAAAAAAAAAAAAAAACCAAACGACCTTCCTTTTCCTAAATGGAATGGCTATTCTGGATTAAAAGTAGCCATTTGTGGGGCAGGGGAAATGGCTTAGTGGTAAAAAGCACTTACTTGCAAGCCTGCCAGCCTGAGTGTGATTCCCCAGCACTCATGTAAAGCTGGAAACAAAGTGGCAGACAGATTGGAATCCCAATGGGCCAATGGCAAGGGCAGGCAGAGCCAGAAGAGTCTGGAAGCTTCTGAGGCAGCTAGTCTGACACATGTGTATAAAATAATAAGAAAAATAATAAGAGATCCTGTCTCAAAAAGAAGGTGGAGGGCTGGAGAGATGGCTTAGCGGTTAAGCGCTTGCCTGTGAAGCCTAAGGACCCCGGTTCGAGGCTCGATTCCCCAGGACCCACATTAGCCAGATGCACAAGGGGGCGCACGCGTCTGGAGTTCGTTTGCAGTGGATGGAGGCCCTGGCGTGCCCATTCTCTCTCTATCTGCCTCTTTCTCTCTCTCTGTCTGTTGCTCTCAAATAAATAAATAAAATAAACAAAAAAAATTAAAAAAAAAAAAAAAGGAAGGTGGAAAGGGGAAGACAAACACAGTGAGGTTATCCTCTGACCTCCACACGCACTCCACAGCATGCGGGTCCACACATGCACACAAGCGCACACAACTTTCTTTCAACAATTTTTTTTTAATTTTTATTTTTCACTTATTTATTTATTTGAGAGATAGAGAAGGAGAGAGAAAGAGGAAGATAGAGAATGGGCACATCAGGGCCTCCAGCCACTGCAAATGAACTACAGATTCATGCACCCCCTTATGCATCTGGCTTTCATGGGGGTCCTGGGGGGTTGATCATGGATCTTTTGGCTTTGGAGGCAAACACCTTAACTGCTAAGCCATCTCTCCAGTGCCCTCAAAAAATGTTTTTAAGTAGCAATTTGTTATGGCATAGCCAAAAAAGGTACACAAAGTTTTCCTTTTAACTCGAATTCAACAGACATAGTGGTCACAAAGCCTCACCCTGCCTGGGTTCAAGTTCTACTCTGCCATTGATTGACTAGCTATATCTTAGGCAAGTTAACTTAAGTATTCCCACCTGTAAAATGGGGATAAAATTACCAACCTTAGATGGGTGGTAAGAGGACTAAGTTGTACAATCCATTATAAAAAGTACTTAGAAGTCAGGTGTAGCAGTGCATACCTTGGAAGGTGGAGGCAGGAGGATCACGAATTCAAGACCATCCCTGGCTTTATAACAAGTTTGATGCCAGCCAGTCTCAAAAATATGAGTAAGTAAATAAATAATAGTATCTGTCATTTGGTATGTTTGCTGTTATTCCTATCACAGATCAAGCTGGCAGAGAAAGGAAGAGAGCGAGAGAGCAATCTTCCTTTGTCTTAGATCATAAGTGCAATGCCACTTCTCATCTTCTCGCCTCCTATCATACATGAACATGCTCTCTCCAGGCTGTCCAGAGGAGCCAAAAGCAGACCAAAGATCCAGCAGTAAGAGCAGGATTTTTCTGCTAAAGTAGGACTTTCTGAGTTTCAAAACATGCTAAATTCTTCTGCAAAGGCAACATTCTTTCTTGTTAAGTAACCCTGGGAACTCCATACATTGTATTTAGCACAAACTCTAAACTCATCGTTAAGAGACGACACTTGGATATGGGGCGAGGTAGCTCAGGCCTGTAATCCCAGCACTTGGGAGGGAGAAGCGGAAGAATCAGGAGTTCAAGGTCGTCCTCAACTACATAGTAGACTGGAGGCCATCCTGGGCTACCTAAGACCCTATCTCAATGAAACCAAACAAACAAAAGCAACAACAACAACTTGGAAAGATGGAGTTAGACAACTGACCTTAAAATTCTTGGCTTAATCGCATCCCAGCACTCTGGAGGTAGAGGTAAGAGGATTGCTGTGACTTCGACTCCAGCCTGAGACTACATAGTGAGTTCCAGGTCAGCCTGGGATAAAGTGAGATCCTACTTCAAAAAAAAAAAAAAGTCTTGGGTTAGAGAGATGGCTTCATGGTTAAGGTGCTTGCCTGAAAAGCCAAGGACCCAGGTTAGACTCCCCAGTACCCATGTAAAGCCAGATGCACAACGTGGTACATGTGTCTGGAGTTTGTTTGCAGTGGCTAGAGGCTCTGGTGTGCCCATTCCCTCTCTCTACCTACCTCTTTCTCTCTCTCTCAAATTAATTAATTAATTAATAATTATTTTTTTAAATCTTGGCTCATGGTCAACCAGGAATGGAAAAATGAGCAGCCTTCACAATGCAGATAAGATGAAAATAGATTATATATGTGTATGAAAATGACAAAAATATTTTTTTAAAGTTTTAAGTCTACGGGCTGCCTAGACCAGGTTCCACCTTAGTTAAAGCATAAGGAAGCCTGAATCCCCCAAGCACACTTGTTTAATCTGCACCCTTCAGCCTCAGCAATATATGAAACCTCCCAATGCTCACAGTGGGAAAACAGTTCCCCCTCACTTGCAGTTCAGTTATTCTACAGTCTTGGTGCTTCCCCATGCCTACCACCCCATAGGTGGTAGCTAAGATTCACCTTCTAGAAGTCTCAGATCCCAAGGGAGCTAAATAGAAAGACTAAGTCCAACAAAATAGTTATTTCAAAATCACAGCTTATGGGGACAATTGGGAGCATCTAAACATCCTTTAAGTATTACATTATTTTTACTAGTTTACACTAGATGAATGCCTTCTATGTGCCAAACATTTCATGTAGATTAATTCATACAAATCCCATTATGATTATTATCCCCATTTTATAGGACAGCATGAGTCAGGGAACTTGCCCAAGGTCATACCACTAACATTTGAAGGAGTCATGTTAATAAACTAAAATTATATTCTAATTTTAAAACACCGTATGTCCTAGAAACATGGCCCGCTCTTTCAATTCACACTATGAACAGAGGCCAAAGGCAACTCATTCTGCACGTACTATTACTATTTAAATTACCAAGTAAAACCCAAAGAAACTCTTATGAAATTTATACTTGGTCAGGCATGGTGGCGCACGCCTTTAATTCCAGCACTTGGGAGGCAGAGGTAAGAGGATCACTGTGAGTTTGAAGCCACCCTGAGATAACATAATGAATTCCAGGTCAGCCTGGGTGAGAGTGAGACCCTACATCAAAAAATATATATTAACTGAAAACCTTAGACATGAACCCTTGTCCTGCATATCACTGAACTCACCAAAAAGTCAGTTTTGCTGCAGTTGGAATTTTATAACCATAGCTCCATTATTTGAGCTAGAGTTATGGCTTAGTGGTTAAGGTGTTTGCCTGCAAAAGCCAAAGGACCCAGGTTTAATTCCCCAGGACCTACGTTAGCCATGTGTACAAGAGGGCACATGTGTCTGGAGTTTGTTTCAGTGGCCGGAGGCCCTGATGTGCCCATTCTCTACATGCATGCCTCTTCTCTCTCTCTCTCTCTCTCTCTCTGAAATAAATAAAAGTTTGCTGTGTGTGTGTGTCTGTGTGTGTACAAAGATACTTCAACCTTCAAAGTGTTCTTCAGTTTTCTCCATTAAAAGAGAAGGGTATACATTAACTTATACTAAAAGAAAAAAGTTATATAAAGGGGAGCTGGGGAGATGGTTTAGTGGTTAAGGACTTGCCTGCAAAGCATAAGAAAGCCATGTCCGACTCCCCAGATCTCACGTAATGCAGACACGCAAGGTGACATATGCATAAGGTGACACATGCACACAAGGTGGTACATGTCTCTGGAGTTCCACTGCAGTAGCTAGAGCCCCTTGCATGCCAATTCCCTCCCCTCTTTCTTTCTCTCTCATTAAAAATAAATAAATAAATAACACAGGGCTGGAAAGATGATAGCTCAGGGGTTAAAATACTTGCTTGTAAAGTCTACCAGCCTGGACTGGATTCCCCAGTACCTACATAAAGCCAGATGCACAAAGTGACTCATGCATCTGGAGTTCATTTGCAGTGGCAAAAAGCCACTCTGTTCAAAACAATCAATTTCCATGAGAATTTCCATGAAATCCAACAACCCCACTTTTTGGTAAATACCAAAAAGAAATGTACACCCTATTCATAGAAGAAGCATCATTCACAATATTCAAAAGGTGAAAACAGCCACAGTGCCCATCAATCGAGCAACTGCTAAGCAAAATGTGGTATATGTGCATGGTAGGCACAAAATGGAACGTCATTTAATTTCACTGGAAAGGAAGGAAGCCTGACACAATGCTACAACATGAATAAACTCCGAAGACACGGTAACTGAAGTAAGCCTAATCCTGAAGGACTAACTAGACACCACCGCTTCTATGAGGAATCTGCAGCTGCCGAAGTCTGAGGGAAAGAGAGGAAAATGGCAGTTACCGGGCTCTAGGTGGAGAAAGGATGGGGAGTTGTCATTCAATAAGTAGAGTTTTATGCTGGAGAGATGGCTTAGCAGTTAAGGCACTTGCCTGTGCAGCCTAAGGACCCAAGTTCAATTCTCCAGATCCCACATAAGCCAGACACACAAAAGTGGAGAAAAGTGCAAGGTCGCAATGCCCACTATGTGGCGCAAGCATTTGGAGTTCAATTTCAGTGGCTGAGGCCCTGGCACATCAACTCTCTCTCTCTTTCTTGCTCGCTCTCTCTAAAATTAAATTAAATTAAAAAATAAGTAGAGTTATGGTTTAGAAAGATGGGAAGAGCTCTGAAGATAGATGATGAGATGGTTACACAACAGAGTGAATGTTCTTTATAATTAGAGTTTTTAGTTAGCAATGAATATAGGGTTTTTTTGTTTTTAATTCATTAATAACAGCTTTATTGAGATATAATTCATCTCATAAAATTCAAAGTATGGGCTGGAGAGATGGCTTAGCGATTAAGCGCTTGCCTGTGAAGCCTAAGGACCCCGGTTCGAGGCTCGGTTCCCCAGGTCCCACGTTAGCCAGATGCACAAGGGGGCGCACGCGTCTGGAGTTTGTTTGCAGAGGCTGGAAGCCCTGGCGCGCCCATTCTCTCTCTCTCTCTCTCTCTCTATCTGTCTTTCTCTCTGTGTCTGTCGCTCTCAAATAAATAAAAAAATTATTAAAAAAATTCAAAGTACATAGCTCAGTAATTTTAAACGTAGTCACAGAACTTAGCAACCACCATCACCCTAATTTCAGAATACTCTCACCACTTCTCCCTCAAGTCCCACACTTCATTCCCCACTCTCTTTTACCCCAAACCACCACCCATCTATTTTCTGTCTCTATGGCATTGCCTATGCAGGGTATTTCCATATAAGTAACTTCATCATTTTGTGTGACTGGCTCTTTTCATATAGCACAGTTTGGTCAACACGTGTGTCATTGTACCTTGCTCACACTTGTGCCCTCTCCTCCCCGACCAAGCCTCCTTTCCACCCTCACCGGCTCTCTTCCTAGCTCTAAACAACCCCACTTCTGCGTTCACGTCACATGCACACTTAAATCTCGATTTTGCAAAGTTGAGAAAATATTTGATGTTTCGTGTCTTCCCCTACCTCTGGCCATTCCCATCTCGCCCTCCCCTGAACACATTCTAATGCCACACGGCCATGGCAAATTCTGTTTAAGGTATTAACTAAAGCAGTGAGTTTCAAGCCTTGGCTATACGTTGGACTCTCCAGGGAAGTTTTGGGAAAAAAAAAAAAGTATTTACTCATCACCAGGAGTGGGAGGAGGGACACTGCTGGTCCCTGACGTGATGAACCTGGAGGAAAGAGGATCACTCACAAGGCATTTCACACCAGGAAATTGGCCTGGGCTCCTAGGGGACCATGTCATGAACTGATAGGAAGGAGGCAGGAGCTCTGCTCCAAACAGGGAATAGAGCACAGCAGCCAAAGGAAATTCAAAATCTTGACTGATGGCGGCTGGAGAGATGGCTTGGCAGTTAAGGCACTTACCTGCAAAGCCAAAGGACCCAGGTTCAATGCCCCAGGACCCATGTAAGCCAGATGCATAAGGTGGTGCATGCTTCTGGAGTTCGTTTGCAGTGGCTAAAGGCCCTGGTGCACCCATTCTCTCTATCTGCATATCTCTCTCTCTCTCTCTCTCTCTCTCTCTCTCTCTCTCTCTCTCTCTGTCGAATAAATAAAATAAATAAATAATTAAAAAAAAATAAGTTGACTCTGATACTTTTTGGTACAGATCTGGGAGTGGTATGGCCGGATCATGGAGGTTCTTTTTTTTTTTTTTTAAATAAACATCCGTCCTGATTTCCATAGTGGCTACTCTAATTTACATTCCTATCAGCAGTGATAGGGGGTTTCCTTTTCCCTGTGTCCTCACCAGCCTTTGCTGTTTTCTTGATGGTGGCCATCCTGACTGGGTAGAAAACAATAAAAAGATGGGTATGAAAGTAAAATAGGAGCCCCTATTTCCTAGGGATGGGGAAAGGAAAGGGAAAAGAGGAACAGGCTAAGGAAGATGAACATGACCAGAATATCCAATATGCATGTTGGAAATGTCAAAATGAAACCCCTTTATGTAATTAGCATAGGCTAATGAAATGCATCAAAATGTAAAAATAATACTTTTTTTGTTTTGTTTTTCCAGATAAGGTCTCACCTCTAGCCCAGGCTGACCTGAAATTCACTATGGAGTCTCAGGGTGGCCTCGAACTCATGGCAATCCTCCTACCTCTGCCTCCCACGTGCTGGGATTAAAGGCGTGCACCACCACACCCGGCTAGCAATACATTTATTACTCTATCTTGAGGACCAGCTTTTTCTCTGTAAAGTTCCTTATAATTTCTAACAGGGGCCGAGTTTAACAACAACTTCTATTTTGCCAGTATAAATAATAACCAAGGATGTACAACCAAACTAGGAGGTCAGCTGGGTCCTCAGAAGCCCGTATCTTCTCTCTCCCTTCATGACCGCAGCTGCTCTAACCTGCACCCCTCTACTTTTTTCTAAGAAGGAGGCATAGCACCTCACCCTTACAAAGAAATAATCTCTACCAATAGAACAGGAGATAGCACTGGTCTCCCAAGATTCACCCCACCTTGTTAAAACCAGAGTTGGGGGCGCTGAGGAGGTGACTCAGTGGGTAACGCGTATGTCATGCAAGGGTGAGGACCTGAGTTTTTGGACACCCACAGAAAATGCTGGGCCAAGTGGTGTATGCCTTAAATCCTAGTGCTGGGAAGTCAGACACAGGATTCACGGGGCTTGCTGGCTAACTTGGAAAGAGTACTGACCCAAGTTCGGTCTTCCCCAGCCACTCATGAAAAGCAGTGCATGCATCTGTGATCCCATTGTTCCAACAACAATGTGAGGTAGAGCCAGAACAATCCAAAGCCCAGGGCCAGCTAGGTTGTCATTCGTATGCAGCAGCAATAGATCCAGTCTCAAGAAAGATGAAAGAAGAGCTCAGAGACCTCAAGATTGTCCTGATTTCCACATACATGCTATGGCACACACAAACCCATACACACATATATACATATGTACATACTTGCATTTCAAAGACCAAGAGCCAAAATTTCATCTTTCATGTGGGAGGGAGAAGGTAAAAGCTCATTTCAAACATGAGCCAATAAATAAATGCTTGTCATAAAACCAAAGTAGCGCTGCGTTGGTGGTAGATGATTAAAGGATAGACCCTCTTCAATTCCAAGACTACCTGATTCTAGTAAGGGGCCAACTTCCTTCTAACTGCCACGAGAGTATTTACTGAAGCAGCTTACAGAGCACCCTCAACCCTCTGGAGGTCAAGTACACGTGAGCCTTGGTTTTTACTAGATACAGAATGAAGCTCAGAAAGTCACACCCAATCCCACACAGTAAGTGGTAGATAATCCAAGTCCTCCAATGTCAGATGTTGCCCTGGGTGTCACAGCGCCTCACGTCTCCTGACTCTTCCAAGCTGACAAGGCTCCCAGTGCTGTCTCAATTGTACAACACAGTGCAGCTTCCAAAGGGCTGAGCAAGTCTACTCAACCTTGTTGTTCACGAGTGTGTTGCTCTCTGTTTGAGTGGCTAAGTAGTAAATGCACTCTCGAGTGAGGAGACACTAAAACGTTCCCTGTCGCTTCCTGTCACACAGGACCTCTGAAGGCACCTGGTCAGTGCACACAGAGGAAATTCTCTTGTATGCAGGCATCTCTCATCTCTTGCTGAATGAGGGAATGGCCCCAAATTGTCCACCACTTTCCAGGCTCAGGAGAGTTCTCCTTTTGAGTCAAGAGAACAGTCCCCTACATTCACGTTGCCCATCTATATTTCACTGGAGACACTGCTTGATTCATTACCTTTCATAGATCAACTTCCCACAACGTTGAAAAGCTACTGCCCGCATGCATATTTTTTTCATGGTATTTTTTTTTGTTCTGTCACCATTACCACATTCGCTTTGTTGACCTTCATGTCTTTTATCCAAACTTTCATCATCTTTATCCCAACTACAACAGTTTAACAGAGTCCTGGGACCACTTAACACTCCTGTGACTCAACATCATATGCATTCACCCCTGAAAAAATTCAATCTCCACTAAATCCTTTCAATAGTAGCAGATCTGTTTACAGCTCTAGGCTTCTCAAGGTAGAGTTGGAGGCTGAAAAGAACTCTTTATGTTGAGAAGCAAAAGATAAGCACTTTAGCTTTTTAACTATAAAAACATGTAAAGGGCTGGAGAGATGGCTTAGCAGTTAAGGCACATGCCTGCGAAGTTTAAGGATCCAGGTTCGATTCTCCAGGTCCCACGAATGCCAGATGCACATGGAAGCTCCTGCATCTGGAGCTAGTTTGCAGTGACTGGAAGCCCTGGCACACCCATTCTCTCTCTCTCTCTCTCTCTCTCTCTCTCTCTCTCTAATAAATAAATAAGAATAATGATAAATCTTTTAAAAAATATATAGTAGAAAATCTAAGAGGAGAAAAATGCTTCTTTAATCCATTCATTATCTAACATTACCTAGAAACAACTGACATAGCCTATGTACCAAATGCTGGGAAGACAGCACTGACCAAAAGACACAGTCCTGACACTCGTGACTGTTATGTTTTATTTTATCCAAATTATTCTCAGAGTAATCAGTGTAGTACAGTATTTTAAATGTACATTTGCTTTATTTCTTAAAACATAATACGTAGTTTGGGTTTTTTTTTATTTTTTTATTTTTTGGTCAAATAGTCCCCAAGTCCCTCTCCTCGAAGGCAATCTCTGAAGCAATTTTAGCTAACTTTCTGGAAATATTTACATGCACACAGATTAAATATATCATTCCATATTTATTTTGTCACTCAATTATGATGGTCCTACTTGACAGATCAAGGTATATTTTGCAAAGGGTTCAAAACTAGTGCATATGGAGCTAGAGAGAGGGTTCAGTGTTTAAAAGCACTTGCTTGCAAAGCCTGCCAGACCAGGTTCAATTCCCTAGTACCAATGTAAAACCAGATGCATAAAGTGGCAAATGCAACTGGAATTTGTTTGCAGTGGCAAGAGGCCCTGAAGCACGCACTCCCCCTACCCTCTCTTTCTTTCTCTGCCTTCCCAGAAAATAAATGAATAAGAAGAAACCACTACATAGAAGGCCAA
Source organism: Jaculus jaculus (assembly GCF_020740685.1). NCBI lineage: Eukaryota > Metazoa > Chordata > Mammalia > Rodentia > Dipodidae > Jaculus > Jaculus jaculus. The sequence goes on from NC_059115.1 coordinate 53,543,304, forward strand.
TATGTTTCATTTCTTTCTCAGAGTCCATCCAGTCACATGTCCAAAGTTTCAGCCAGAACCTACACTGAAGAGCAACATGCAAGCACAATGCTCAACTACTGGCCAAGTCAAGCTAACAATACCAAATATTATGCTCGAGTCCAAAGGAAGAAAGCTTTGAGGCTATCCCCAGAATTGGTGCCAAAGAAAGGAGCTTGTTTTCACGGAAAACGTATGCTTTTAAAGACTAACATGTTTTTCATTTTGGAAAATAAAACTCATTAGTAAATGCAAGGTTATATACAGCTTTGTAATGATCACTTCTAGGACAAACTTACTAGGAGTTCAGTAACGCACAGCGAGGCTCCAGAAAGCCACCGTACTAGAAATCACATGGGAAGCACAGCTCAGTGAGTGATGAGGGCAAAACTCATTGTATGAGGTCATGCAACTAACATCTTGCCAGGCTTCTCTCTGCAAAGCCCGCTCAGTCAGTCTAAGTCTGAAGCAAAGAATGAAAAAGTGATCTAGTCCAGTTCCCACATAGAAACCCACCAAGTCTGACTGGGAAGTATTGACTCCCTCAGTGATTAGAAATTATTATATGAAATGTATGTATTGAATCTGAAATGGCCCTCCCATAGTCTCATGTACTTAAAACTTGCTCCACAGCTTGTGATGCTATTTTGAGAGGTTGTGGAAATTTCAAGAGATGAGGCAAGACTGATGGACACAGGTCACTAGAGGTGAGCCTTTTAAGGTTACTGCTACTTCCTGCTCCTCTCCGTACTTCCTGGTCTGCTGTGATGGGAAAAGCCTTTGCCATAAGCTCCTGCTATTGGGAACTGGCTTGGTCCACCTGCCTTCCTTGCTATGACAGAGTGAAATGCTCTAAAACCATGAACCAAATAAATCTTTCCTCCCTTAAGCTGTTTCTGTCAGGTACTGTGGTAACAGCAATAGAATAGTAACTAACAGAAAAAATTCACCAGGGGGAAAAACCTAGTAGAAAAGAGAAGGCAGCAAAATGAACGTATAATCTGAAAGGTTCTTCGTTTCTTTGGGGCCAGTGCTGAGCCCAGGCTCTCAAACATACCAGCCAACAGCTCTGTACCTGAGCTATAGCCCCAGACCCTGAGGTTCTGTATTTCCAATGCCCAACTGCCCAGTTACCCTAAAGTTCCACTTTATTGAGCCCATGAACCTAAAACTTGGCAAGCTTTCTAGAGGCAATGAGGCCTGAACAATGTCCGATGAACCCAATGTACTTTCCCCTCCTCCTCGCCTCCCTTCTAAACTCCCACAGGGTAGAGCTGACTGGAAGACTGGATGACCCTGGCAGCAAAGTCACTCTACATCAAAGTCAGATATAAGAGATTAAGAAATTTCTCGAGCAGAGAAGGCTGGAGAGATGGTTTAGTGGTTAAGGCACTTGCCTACAAAGCCAAAGGACCCAGGTTCAATTCCCCAGGACCCACGTAAGGCAGATGTACAAGGTGGTACATGCATCTGGAGCTTGTTTGCAGTTCCTGGAGGCCATGCCCATTCTCTCTCTCTCTCAAATAAATAAATGAAAGTATAAATATAAAAGAAAAAAAAGAAATTCCAAGTGGCTCCTTCCTAGTGAGGCGATCATTAGATATGCTTCAACTCTGCAGTAGCAGTAACAAGTAACATCCCTGGAAGCCTAAATGAGATGACAGAACGCTTGGTAGCTTCAACGTGATGACTCGTCAGGTTTGGTGGTGACAACTCTCAGATAACTGTGAGATGAAAACGCATGTGACATAGATATCCAAAGCCTCAGCCCAGCGTGATGGCACACTCTTTTAATCCCAGCATTCAGGAGGCAGAGGTAGGAGGATCACCGTGAGTTTGAGGCCAGCCTGGGGACTACAGATTGAGTCCCAGGTTAGCCGGGCTAGAATGAGACCCTACTTCAAAAAGACCAAAATAATAATAATAATAATAGAAATCCAAAGCCTCCCTGGGAAACACTAACAGAATACATGAATATATGAATTAAATATACATACACAAGGATTTATGGGATCCCCACCCAAACTGATAGACTGAAGTCTATGTCATTAGAAATGACTGAGGAATTTTTCCATTCTTAAGAGAGGAGGTGGCTAGGATTTTCAATCTATTTCACATAGGAGGGGGAAGATCAGGTTGGCGGAGGGACAGGTAAAGGCAATGACAGATGAACATGATGCTCCTGTCACCACCCACCACTACAGGCTGACTCTTCTGAGGCACAGACTGAGCATGTGCACATCTGGGTATAAAATGACTCAATCTCTGGAGAATAAACTTTGCCACCTGCAGTTTTTCAGATGAGGAAACTGAGGCCCACAGAGCTTAAGAGTTGCTTCCTGACTCCACAAGAGGAAGCAAACCTAAATTCAACTTGGAATACACGACTGGCATTTGAAAGCTCTTGAGGTTAATTTGACATCTCATGGGAAAAAAAGTACCTCATTTAGACAGAGAAGAATAAAGATACAGTGATCAAAAAACTGTGACAACTGAAAGTATTATCTTCCAAGGACTCTAAGGTACAAGGCTATAGAAAGGATACCTAAGTGTTTGAAGTAATCACATGTAAATAAACCCTGCTTATACAGAGCTGACAATAGAAATATATTGACGTTACTTAAGATTGAACTCATATTGCCAATTAAATATGAGAACTGAAACAAAGGATCAGGAACTAAACTAATCTTAATTTTGAGGAGGCATTAAGGGTTGAACAAAGGACCTCATCCGCATGCTAGACATGTGTTCTACCTCTGAGCTATGTACACCTTTATGTTTCCAGCCCTTCAATTTACTTTTCACTTGACACAGGGTCTTCCTACCTTGTTCAAGCTGGCCTGGACTCCTGGACTCACACCATCTTCCTTCGCATTCTGAGTAGCTAGGACTGTATGTAAGTGCATATCACCACACCCAGGTTAAAAAAAAGAAAAATTGGAAGGTTGAAAAAGTCTCACCCTGTAGTCCAGGCTGACTTTGAATTGATGACCTTGAATCCTCCTGCTTCAGACTGCTGAGTGCAGCTGTTACAGGTGTGAGCTACCACTCCAAACTCTACTTTTTTTAGCAGGGGTGGGGAGTGGGGTGGGGAGGAGAGGTTTTCGAGCCAAGGTCTTACTCTAACCAATGCTGACCTGGAATTTACTATGTAGTTGCAGGGTGACCGCAAACATAGGGCAATCCTCTCCCTCTGCCTCCTGAGTTCTGGGATTAAAGACATGCTCCATAAACTGTTGTTTTTTGGTTTTGGTTTTTCGAGGTAGGGTCTGGCTCTGGCCCAGGCTGACCTGGAATTTACCATGCAATCTCAGGTTGGCCTCGAATTCATGGCAATCCTCCTACCTCTATCTCCCAAGTGCTGGGATTAAAGGCGTGTGCCACCACGCCCAGTTTTCTATTTTGTTTTAAATATTTTATTCATTTATTTGAGAGAGAAAGAGAGGAAGAGGCAGATAGAAAGAAAGAATGAGAAAGCTAGGGTCTCTGGTCACAACAAATGAGCTCTGGACACATGTGCCACATTGTGCAACTGGCTTACATGGGTCCTAGGGAATCAAACCTGGGTCCTTAGGTTTTGAAGGCAAGCATCTTAAGCACTAAGTTAAACTCATCTCTCCAGCCCTCTATTTTTTTTTAATGATATACAAAAATATTTCTTAAGAGATATGGTAGAAAGTATTAAAATTAGAGCAATTAAGTTTCTTCAGGGGTATAGAGATGACTTAGTGGTTAAGGCACTTACTTGACTGCAAAGCCAAAGGACACAGGTTTGATTCCCCAGGATCCATATAAGTCAGATGCACAAGATGGCACACAGGTCTAAAGTTTGTCTGCAGTGGCTAGAGGCCCTGTCGCACCCACTCTCTCTCTCCCTATCTCTCTCAAATAAATAAAAATTTAAAAGATTAAAATTTAAAAAAAAAATTTTCAGGGCAAGGAGATGGTTTAGTGGTTAAGGCACTTACCTACAAAGCCTAAGGACCCAGGTTTGATTCCCTAAAACCCACATAAGCCAGATGCACCAAGTGACACATGCATCTAGAGGTCATTTGCAGTGGTTAGAGGCCCTGGCATGCTGGTTCTCTCTTCTCTCTGCCTCTTTGTCTCTCTCTCTCTCTAATAAATAATTTTTTAAAAAAAATTTTCAGTCAGGTATGATAGTACATACCTATAATCCCAGAACTCAAGATGCTGAGGGAATAGAAACATAAGTTTAAGGCTACCCTGAATTATTTCATAAGACCGTGACAAAAAAAAAAAAAAAGGAGGGCTGGAAAAATAACTCAGTGGTTAGAGTGTTTGCCTACAAAATCTAATGACTGGGGTTCAATTCCCAAGCACTCATGTAAAGCCAGATGGACAGAGTGGCACATGCATCTGTTCATTTGCAGCAGCTAGAGGCCCTGGTGCACCCATTCTCTCCCTCCCCTTCTCTCTCCCTCTGTCTCTTCTCTTTATCTCTGCTTGAAAATAAATATTCTTTTAAAAAAAAAAGAAAGAAAAAGAAAAACATGAAAAGAGAAAAAGGAGAAAAAAAATTCTCTCTAATCTCATCCGGCCTGTATATAAAACCTTACTTGTTTTCTCTTTTTGGGATCCCAAGTAAATATCAAATGAATGACCTCTTACTTTTCATCAACTGTACAATCAACATGTCTCACATCTGTGATTGCCAGGGAGACCTGGGCACCTTATGCCTATCAAACTATCTCTGCTAACACACTAGATGTTTCTAAAAATTGTTAATGAACATTTTAAGTCATATTAAAGGAAGAAGAAAACATGCCCTAAACTTTACTGTAAATTGTTCACTCTCAACGCCATGTTCAAGAATAAGACGTCTAGGGCTGGAGAGATGGCCTAGTGGCTAAGCACTTGCCTGTGAAGCCTAAGGACCCCGGTTCGAGGCTCAATTCCCCAAGACCCATGTTAGCCAGATGCACAAGGGGGTGCATGCCTCTTTCTCTCTCTGTCTGTTACTCTCAAATAAATAAATAAACAAAAAAACAATTTAAGAAGAAGCCTAAAATCACCAGGCGTAGGGCCTCCCTTCTACATAAGGAGGTTCTCCAACTCACTCAGCCTTCTCATTGATTCTTTTTTAAAATACATTTTACTTATTTATTTGAGAGGGAGAAAGAGGCACAGAGAGAGAGAGAGAGAGAGAGAGAGAGAGAGAGAGGGAGAGAAAATGGGCATGCCAGGGCCTCCTGCCACTACAAACTAACTCCAGAAGCATGCGCCCCCTTGAGCATCTGGCTTACATGGGTCATGGAGAATCGAACCAGGATCCTTTGGCTTTGCAGGCAAGCACCTTAAGCGTGAAGCCATCTTTCCACTACATTGATTACAGCAGCCTACCAAAACCACCTGCAAACCCCTGGATAGCTAACCCCACTCAACCCCAATATATAGCAGAGTTTAAATTTAACTTGTATATCAGTTGCTTCCCAGAGGCCAGAAAAGCAACCTTACAGCCACACCAAAATACAATACATTCTACAGTAATCATGAATCTGTACAGGAATTAATGTCCAGGTTTGTCACATGGAACATTTGTGTATTCAAATAAAACACATAAGGAATGCTGTGAATAAAGCATCCTGTAACATGCCTGCACATCTGCACATGTCCATATGTTTTCACTTTTCAAAAACCTACAAGCAGAGTGAGGGAGGCAATAGCGTATTAGAAATGCCAATTCACCCTTCCACTGTACCAAGGCGTCAGCGTCATCGGGAAGGCTTGTTAAACCCCAGGTCCAGCGGAGGGAGGCAGCTCTGGAACTTCTGCAGGTCTGAGAGGGGGCCAGGCATCTGCCTTTCTAGCAAGTTCTCAGGGAATGCTCTGTTATTACAATTCTCTTTGGAAACCAGGGCACCTATGGAGAATCAGCTGTCTGCTCCCTTTAACCTCTTGACAAGACAAGGCTGTATGTACTACATGACTATAAAATTACACTTGATCTTGGCCCAAAGACCAAGAAGCAATCAACACATGATTATGCAGCTAGAGGAGAGTCCAGCAAAACTGAGTAAAATCCACAGGCATCTTGCCAAAAGGAGTCAATTGAAATTTCCCGGGGCAACTGCTAATAAACTGGAAACATGGTCCTAGTCATTCTTCAACCAAACCAGGATGTCGGTCATTAGTGGGCACTAATCTCTGGTGAAATTTGAGAGATGAAATTGCCACAAGTAATGAACAGAAAGAGGCAAACAGAGGAGAAAGAAACTTTATCCTCGGATAATTTAGTCATCAAGACCCTTGCTCTGCTCTCACTATACCTGTTTTCTTTACCTGTTCCCAGAGATTCTTCCTATCCTTAGCCAAGCCATCTGGCAATTCCTGCCCATCCTAACCATGTTTCCAAACTCAGAAGCACGGGGAAGGGACCCCTGAACAGCCACAACCACCCCAACTCACCACACCCAGCCTTCCTTCACCCCCATTTCACTGGGCCACTTGCTTGAGAACACTTAATGAAAAGGGTTTTGTTATTTTGCTGGTGGCTATATTTTTTTTAATTTTTTTAAATTTTTTGTTTATTTTTTATTTATTTATTTGAGAGTGACAGACATAGAGAGAAAGACAGAGGGAGAGAGAGAGAATGGGCGCGCCAGGGCCTCCAGCCTCTGCAAACGAACTCCAGATGCGTGCACCCCCTGTGCATCTGGCTAATGTGGGACCTGGGGAACCGAGCCTCGAACCGGGGTCCTTAGGCTTCACAGGCAAGCGCTTAACTGCTAAGCCATCTCTCCAGCCCTGGTGGCTATATTTTTTAACATCCTCAAGCAGCTCACAAAAGAGCTCCTCAAACTGACCTTCATGGCATATAAAGGACCCCATCAGAGCCAGGCGTGGTGGCGCACGCCTTTAATCCCAGCACTTGGTAGGCAAAGGTAGGAGGATGGCCATGAGTTCAAGGCCACCCTGAGACTCCATGGTGAGTTCCAGGTCAGCCTGGACTAGAGTGAGACCCTACCTAGAAAAAAAAAAGGACCCCCATCATATGTCCTCTTCCATCCAGTTCTATCCCCATTTCCAGCATCTGGCACACTAAGCATTACCCCACAACTGACACATCAGAAAACTTTTCAGTTTTGCTTCTGACCTTCCCAAAGGTCACGTTCAAATCAGGACTCTTCATAAAGGATTTCCACTGCCCCAGTGCAAACCCACTTTTACATATTGTCCCCTCCCCAGAACCTGCAAGCACACTGGAGTCACTCCTTACCTCCTAGGTTCTCTTTCGAGTTGTAACTACCTTCATACAAAATGTTTGTACATGTGAGAGACTCAGTTACTTGGCTGTGGGTCAGAATATAAAACCACATCTCTTCAGTTCTATCTAGACTTTTTGCCATTTCTTCCACACCAGGCTGCCATGCAGAAGAGAAAGGTAGCCCAGAAGAGTAGAAAATAAAAGGGTAGCAGCTGACCGGTCAGTTAGCCCACTACAAGTTTCTGCCTGATTTCTCAGACTTCAAGGCATGTAATAAAGTACATTTTACAAATTATCCTATTTGGAATCACTGGTGCGTGCCACTATATTATTATGGGGGAAAAAAAACTTCTTTTCACATCCAGGCCTCACAGAGAGATGGAATGTCTTTATATATACATAAAATCCTTTGACAAGCCTGAATGTATTTTAGAAAGACCACGTATTTGTCCATGCTTTTCCCTGGGGGGAAAGGGGGATAAAGAATTAAAATCGGGGACTGGAGAGCTGGCCTAGCGCTTAAGGCGTTTGCCTGTAAAGCCAAAGGATCCCGGTTCGACCCATGTAAACCAGATGCACAAGGGGGCACATGCATCTGGAGTTCCTCTGTGGTGGTTGGAGGCCCTGGTGCAACCATTCTTTCTCTCTCTCAAATAAATAAACAAAATATATTTTTAAAAATTTTTTAAAAAGAATTAAAATCAACTTGAAGGAATACAGTGCCTCTATATTTTTTTTAAATATTTTATTTATTTATTTGAGAACGACAGACACAGAGAGAAAGACAGATAGAGGGAGAGAGAGAGAATGGGCGCGCCAGGGCTTCCAGCCTCTGCAAATGAACTCCAGATGCATGCGCCCCCTTGTGCATCTGGCTAACGTGGGACCTGGGGAACCGAGCCTCGAACCGGGGTCCTTAGGCTTCACAGGCAAGCGCTTAACCACTAAGCCATCTCTCCAGCCCAGTGCCTCTATTTTTAACAGCACACCATCTAAATGGCTTCAGGCATTTGGACTGTTATGATAAAATGATGACGAGCAGCTGAGGGAGACAGAAGGAAAGGAGGAGCCCCCGGGGATTCAGATGAGGCAAGCTGGCAAGAGGCTCCAGGGTCTGACCACACTGCTTCCAGGTGCTGCTGGCCTCCGCTAGCCCCACGGACTTCGGCTTCTCCTTGAATCAGCTAAGCTACTGGCCCGTCCTCCCAAAGCAATAATGTGCACATGGCAACCACAGACCATGAGAAGCACCCAGGCCTTGGTAAGGTCACAAACCTTACCACACCCCATGTTAACTGCTTTCTCAGGAGTTAAGTGACCTTTGCTTCTCTTCGGTTTCCAAGAAGGCAAGCATTAGCTCTGTTTGTATAGGAGCCTTGAAAAGGAGCTGTTAAGAACCCTGTGGCGGGACGGAGTACGTGTAGCCCAGTGGTGGAACATTCGTCTAACTTGTATAAGGGCCCCAGGTTGGGTTCCCAGAACTACACACACAAAAGAAACTCGTGGAGTGGAAGAGTAAGGGGCAACACAAGTCAACAACAGTACCCCGGAAAAAGAGGGGGTGCGCTAACACACTAAATAACACCAAGTCTTAAAGCAAACTTGGTATTACAAGCTTAAACTCTCCCAAACAAGTCATTTTGGTTAACGGCATATGTAATTAAAGTTAAAAGCATACTAAAATAACACTTTAGCTGTTGACCTTCAAGAGCGCAACCAGAGCTGGAGATGGCTCCTCAGTTAAATGCACTTCCTGAGCGGGCCTGAAGCTGCCTGAGTTCAAATCTCTAGATCCTAAGTAAACAGCTGGGCATGGCCACGTGCACTTGCAAAGGAGAGCAAAGACCAGGGAATCACCCTGGCTCTCCAAAAACTGTGAAAAAACTGTGAGATCTGGCGTTAATGAGACTCCAGCTCAAATAAGAATGGGGCAGGGTGCTGGGGGACAGGGAGGCAATTTTAATTCAATGCATGCCTGGGGACCTTCAGCAACCTTACACCTGTCAGAATCTGAGAAGGTGTGAAGCCTCCATGGAAACCCACTCAAGTACTGCTTAGGATGTAGTATTTTACAGACACGCAGCCTTGGTGGGAAGGGCCTAAAACCACTTTGAACCAATTAATTTAGTTACATGGCTAAGGATTACTGAATGTAAGCTAGGTGGGATGATACACACCTTTAATCCCAGCACTCAGGAAGCAGTGGTAGGAAGATTGCTGTGAGTTCGAGGCCAGTTTGAGATTACACAGTGAACTCCAGGTCAGCCTGGGCTAGAGGGAGACCATACCTCAAAAATAAATGAATAAATTACTGAATGCAAAGAGAGCTCAAGGAGTTGAAGAGATGGTGTCACAAAACCCACACCCAAAACAAGTAAAACAACTTAATTCAAATCACCGAAAGCCCAGTCCAAAAGGCTTAGAATTTTCAGCACAAGAACTGAAACAGACCTGTTGGTGCTTCAAGTGTCGGGGATAAGCCTGGGTAGGTTTTAATAAGCTTGCGCTTGCTCACCAAACAAACAAGAGAAAGTATGTCACGGAATGCAACGTGGCAAGGGTAACCCTGTTAACTTTATTTATTTTTTTCCTGGCCTTTTTAGGAAGAGCTCTCAGCACTGTGTTCAGGCTCTTATCAACAAGGGACCCGGAAAGCCCACAACTGGGACAGCAGGAACACATCAAACCATCCCCTTTTGGAGGCATCCACAAAATCAGGTAGCGTCACTATTAACACTAAGGTGTGTTATGCTAGATGTAATGCTCTCCATTTTGACCAATGGGTGCCAGGACTTGACGAGCCCAAGAAAAAGTGACTCCAACAACGGCACACTATCCCATGACATCAGATTGGCAAGGAGAGCTGCGGGGAGATTTCCAAGGAAAGTGGCTCCCACAGAATCAGGCTTCAAGGCTTGCCAGATCTGTGCCGCCCTGATTACTTCTAAACCACGCTAAAAGCCACAGGCTGATTCAATAAAAAAAATTAGGCCCCATCTCAGCTGCATGTTCAGGGATTGCAAATGCATTCCTGCGCCACATTCATCAGACGTTTGCGCTGTAATGAGGGTCAGCACCGACCGCGCGATGTCAACTTTCTAGTGCGCTCCAGACTTCGTGGTCATCCCATAGGCTTGACACAGTAAAACTATCTTACGTTGCACGAGCCTGTCACATGAGAGGACTCTACAGACCCGAGGGTGACACTGCAACCACGAGTTGTGTGCAGGGCTCCTCTTCCAGCCTCAGGAGCTCTCTGTGGTTTACCAACTGCAAACCAAGGCTGCAAAACGCTGGGTCCCTGTCAACTGCTGAGCGCGCTTTCTCACAGTGCATAGGCTGCAGCTGGCTCCTCCTCACTGCCTGACACGTACAGTCGGAGGGGAAAACGAACTGCCATCTCTGACACTCCATCCAAGGCTGGAAAGAGGAGGGGGAGGGGCTCATACAGGTTGACAGACTTCCTTTAAACATTAAGTCTATGATCCTACCTAACACCACCTCCACTCTCTCTCTCTCTCTCTCTCCTTTCCCCCCCCCCCCCCCCCCCCGCTGCAGGCATCACCATCTTAGTCCAGACCTGGCACCTCTAACATCAAGACCAGCCCAAGAAAAGATTAACCTGTGGTCCTCTGTCACGGGTTCACGGACAGGGCCTACCCTTGAGAAAGAGAGCCAGCTCTGTTTGTTTTAGAGGAAATACTTCCTGGCACATGTTTGGGACTCTGAACTCTGCACACAAGGCCACGTGGTTGGTGCTAATCTGTAGCTCCATCCACTCAGCCAAAAACCACCTCTTGAGATCCGCAGGCAGCCAGCCCCCTGCCCGGCGGGGGCAACCCCACACCGTCGCCTCCAGGTCGAGTGGGCTGGGGAAACTCGCCACCGCAATCCTCGTGCGCGCGAGGAGAGAAACTGGGGGGTGGGGGGGAGCGGGAGGTGCCCCTCTTGGATCGGTTAGGAAAGACCCACACCGGTGCTAGTCCAAACTGGCTCTAAGCTGCTCAGGTGAGTCCCGAAAGAGGCGGGAAGGAAGGAGATGCCATTCCGGGAAAGCCGCCTGCGCCCGCAGCACAGCGCGCCCGCCCACTTACTCGGCGGTGCCCACCTGTAACCATCGCAAACAAACTTTGCTCCCCTTCGGAGTGGGGAGAATCGAGTCTCTAACGCCACCCCCTGGTCCTGGCCGGCAGTGGCCGGGGATTCCGCGGGTTCCTCACCTGATACCCCCGAGAAAAAAAAAAAAAAACTAACCTGGTCTAGCCCCAGAGCTCTGCTCCCGCGCCCGCGGGCGCTGGGGGGGTGGAGGGTGACCGCTGCGAGCTGGAGCTGGGGACGCGCAATCGGGGGGAGAAGAGCTGCCAGTCGCCTTTGCAAACGCATCTCGCAACTCAGCCAGCTCACTGCCCTCCGGTTCCCTGCTTGGCGCGCACCCGGCTCGCCTCGGCCTTACCACCCCCCTCGCCCCCCACGGTGCGGGGGATGAGAACTCCCGGAGATGTGCCGGGGAAAGTGAGGGAGACCTCCCCAACGCCCACAGCCGCTCACTCACAGCCATAGCGGGGTCTCTGCAGCGACGGCAGTTCTTCGTGGGGCATCCTGCGCGGAGGATCCGGGGGCCCTCCCGGGGCGCGCCCCCCGCGGCTCGCCTCGCTGGCCAGGCTCGCGGGCTCCGGCTTCCCCCGCGGCGCGCGCACGGACGGATTCCGCGCTCCTCGCTCCCTTCGGCCGGCCGGCGGCTTCCCTCGGTGTTCCCAGGCCGGCGCCCGCTGCAGCCGCCGCCGCGCGCTGACACCCGGAGCAAAAGTGAACTCGCCTCGCTCCGGGCTTGCCTCCCTCCCTCCCTCCCCGAGCAGGTTTCCTTTCTCCTCCAGCCCGGCCCCGTTATTCACCGCGGACGCCGCGCGCGCCGAGGAGCAGCGACCCCTACCGGGCGCGGGGAGCAGCGACCCCTCCCCCGGGCTCCACGACCCGCCTCCGCCCCGCCGGCGGGAAGAAGGGGCTGAGCCGCTCGCCGCGCTGGGACGCCCCTGCAGCTGGGGGCACCGTGCACCCGAGGCCTCCCCGCCCACATTCATCCCTCGCGCAGTGACAAACAGCGCCGTTCCTTTCCCTCTACAGAGATTGCATTCTTGAGCCCCTCCCCAACCACCTCCCCCTTTTAGGGGGCCTTTTGTTTTAAGTAAAAGTTTTGTTCAGGGGACTGGAGAGAGAGAGCGCTTAGCAGTTAAGGCTCTTGGCTGCAAAGCCAAAGGACCCGGGTTCGATTCCCCAGGACCCAGGTAAGCCAGCTGCAAGAGGTGGCACATGCATCTGGAATTCATTTGCATTGGCTGGAGGCCCTGATATGTCCATTCTCTTTCTCCATCTCTCTCTCTCTCTGCCTCTTTCTCACACAAATAAATTTAAAAAAATAAAATTAAATATTTGATTTTTTTAAAGTTGTTTGGGGTCTCTCTGTAAAACCCAGGATTGTCCTCTTTGGAGACCAGAAACTACTGTGCTTGCCTGCGTGCGCGTGCAGAAGATAAATACCCAAACAAGACTAAACACAATGGCCCAGCACCTCCGGGCCATCCGGCTTCAGGCCCTGCTGGGGTCCCACAACCACACACAAACCCTTTCCTGCTCGGCTCTTCAGGAAACACCCTGCAAGTGAATGTTTTAAAACCAGGGCTGCCGTTGCGGCCAGTGTGCCTTATGCCTTAGCCTGATAACCGTCCGGAGGAATGTTAAGACCCTCCTATACTTGGGCCACTGCCTGGGCTCGCGAAAACTAATGGGAGGAAGGCTGATTTGAAGAAAAGATGGGGGTGGCCAGGTGTTTTCTGGGAGACACCGTGCTCTTCAGACTTGAAACTCAGCGTCTTGGACCCCACCCTCAGTTGCCAGTTCAATAGGCTTGGAACTCATCCCGATGGGCTAGCAAGCAAGAGAACCCCTTCTGCCCGTGACCTAGAGGCATGGCTTCTCGGATGATTGGAATGGAGAGACCTTTTCCTCACGCAGAAAGCTGGTATCTCTAACCATAAGAACATCCCAGAGGTGAGTACCCACATTTTGAAGCACAGCACTGGGTCAATTGATCAAGAAGGCACCCGCCAAAGGGGCTTCTTCAGTGGTTCAACAGACTCGGCCACTGATATCTGAAGTCTATCACATGGCTGCTTCTCCGTGTATCAGGAACGTGCCATGTCTCCTCACACACCAGTTTTGAGTGTAAGATTTAGGGCCTAAGTAAGTAGGGGGTGGGGGAAAAAATCATTGCCAACCACAGTTGCCAAAGAAGGTAAGATTTAAAAGTAGGGCTGGAGAGATGGCTTAGCGGTTAAGCGCTTGCCTGTGAAGCCTAAGGACCCCAGTTCGAGGCTCGATTCCCCAGGACCCACGTTAGCCAGATGCACAAGGGGGCGCACGCATCTGGAATTCGTCTGCAGTGGCTGGAAGCCCTGGCGTGCCCATTCTCTCTCTCTCTCTCTCTCTCTCTCTCTCTCTCTCTCTCTGCTTCTTTCTCTGCCTATCACTCTCAAATAAATAAATAAATAATAAAACCAAAAAAAAAAAGATATTTTAAAAGTATTACACCCTGGGGCTGGAAAGATGGCTTAGTGGTCAAGGCATTTGCCTGCGAAGCCAGAGGATCCCATTTCGATTCTCAGTACCTACGTGATGCACAAGGGGGGGGGGGCACTCCTCTGGAGTTCTTTTGCAGTGGCTGGAGGCCCTGACATGCCCATTCTCTCTCTCCCTAATAATTAAATAAAAATATATATTTCTAAAAAGTGTTACACCACACCTCCAGCTTGGGCAGTCTCACTCTAGCTCTAGGCTGACCTGGAACTCACTCTGTGTAGCCCAGGCTGGACTTGAGCTCAAAGTGATCCTCCTACTCAGCCTCCCTTAAGGGCTTGGATTAAAGGTGTGAGTCACTGCCCCTAGCTCAAAGACAAAAAAGAAAAGGTAAGAAAAGAGCGAAAGTGTGGTTTAAGGCAGAGCTTGAGGAATGGGAGAGAGTTGGGTGGAGAATGTGTGTCCTGGGAGGCAGACAAGGGCAAGAGACAATAGGGTGGGGCGTGTACATGGGCTGGGCAGGAGCTGGGCAGCTGTTATCAGATCCTGGAGGACTTTGAATGTCAGGCTAAATGGACTGAATGTGACCAGAGGAGTATTTGAAACCCTTAAAGATTTGCTAGGGTTGCTTTGTTGACACAGGATCTTGCTGTGTAGACCAGGCTGGCCTCCACTCACAATTCTCCTGCCTCAACCTCTCAAGTGCTGGGATTACATGGGAGGACCACTCCAACCACCCAGAACTTTCTTGGAGTCATACCATGTTAGGGAGTTAAGGGGAGGTGAGTTCTGGAGCAAATGACAAGACAGTTTGGAGCAGGCAAGTTGGAGACGCTGACATCTGGAAGAAGGGGCTGTGGCAGAAGCTGAAGACAGAAGAACCCCTGAGACTGCCCTTAGGAGGTATGACCATGAAGCCACCGTTTTTATCTGACTAGTTGGTGCTCTGGACACTTACAGAGCTATCATATACATGCTGTTAAGCCGACTGACTACAACCCACTCACAGTAGAAAGTGAGGTGAAAGCACAAAGAGGTAAGTTTTCCCTGTAGCTGGTCAGTTCTTTGGAGGATCTGGGCAAGTTTCAAGACTCCATGATATCTAATGTCATCGGAAGAACTGAATGCTAACAGGAAATTGCACAGGCAAATGCTCCTATTTCTCAAGGGCTGAGGTTCGTGCTCATCACTTTGGTCTCCATTCCCTGGAAGACAGTGGTCGTACAGGTCACTGTACACCAGCATCTCAGAAAAGAAACTTGTCTGAAGAACGCTAGTCTATTTTCTCTGACAGAGGATCTGATATAGGACAGTGTTTCAAATAAATACATAGCATTATGCCAGCCTTCTGACTACTAAAATAGAACAAACAAAAACTGAGGCAAGTTTGTGATGTAGGCACAGGTGTGTGTGCACATGCGTGCATGCGTGCACATGTGTACACATGCATCCCCTCATGCATATGTGTGGAGTCCAGAGGAGAATATGTGGTGTCCCCTTTTAGCTCTTATCACATGCTTCTTTGAGACTGAATCTCTTAATGATTCCAGAGCTTGCTGTTTTCATGAACCCCAGAGATTCTCCAGTCTGCTCCTCATAGGCCTGGGGAGCATACAGCCAAGCCCAGCTGTGTATGTGGGTGCTGGTGATCAAACTCAAGTGGTCTCCAGGCCCCCCTAAGGCCTCATATTTGTGTGGGAAGCACTCTTAACTTCTGAGCCATCTCTGCAGCCCCCTCAACACAATATAACCATTTATCTGTAAAAGGATATGATTTTCCAGTTATGGCACATTATTGACCACTTTAAACCTCTAGCCTAAATATCCAAATTATCACTAAGCATGAGGCAAAATGAGAGAGATATTCTCAGCTCTTTTCAAATTATCAGGAGACTTTGGATTGTTAAACTTTTCTAGTTTGTCCCCTGTTCCAGAAAAAAGAGAGAAGCTGAGAAGGAGCCAGAGGTAAACTTTATTGCAAAGGAGACATCTACATTTAAAAAGGAAATTGATGTAGTCCATCAAATTACAAGTGAACGGAATCAGAAATGAATGAAACAATCAGTGTTTCTGTCCTCAAAGATGCAAAAGCAGAGCAGAAGAATCACGAGGGAGAAAGTTGGAAAATTGGCTTCTCCTTAGTATAGTTTGACAGACAAGGAAACCGAGGCTGAGATCACATGATTCTCATAGCTACAAGACCTCTATTATCCTCACCATGCCTTCCCCATCATGATGAACTGAGGTACCCTAAAACTGTAAGCCACAATAAACCTTGCCATCTTTTTTTGTTTTGTTTTTCGAGGTAGGATTTCACTCTAGTCCACGCTGACCTGGAATTCACTATGGAGTCTCAGAGTGGCCTCGAACTCACGGCAATCCTCCTACCTCTGCCTCCCAAGTGCTGGGATTAAAGGCGTGCGCCACCACGCCCAGCAAAGCTTCCCATCTTTGAGTTGTTTTTGTCAAGTTGTCACAATGAGAAAAGTCACTAATACAATTACATGTTTGATATTTTCTCCTGTATACTTTTCTCTGTTTTTCAAAGCATTTTTTTCTATGGGGCTGGCGAGATGGTTCATTGGTTAAGAGCACTTACTTGTAAAACCTGTCAGCCTGTATTCAATTCCCCAGTACCCATGTAAAGCCAGATGCACAGTGATACATGTCACATGTGTCTGGAGTTTGTTTGCAGGGGCAGGAGGCCCTGGTGTGCTCATTCTTTCTCTCCTTCGCTTTCTTTCTTTTCTTAAAAAATTATTTTGTGTTTTGGATTTTTTAAATTTAATTTAATTTATTTATTTGAGAGAAAGAGGCAGAAAGAGAGAGAAAGAGAGAATGGGTGCACCAGGTCCTCTAGCCACTGCAAATAAACTCCAGACACATGCGCCACCCCTGTGTGCATCTGGCTAATGTGGGCCCTGGGAAATAGAACCGAGGTCCTCTGGCTTTGCAGACAAATGCCTTAACCACTAAGCCATCTCCCCAGCCCTCTCCTCATTCTTTCTTTCCTTCTTTTCTTTCTTTCTCTCTTTCTTTCTTTCTTTCTTTCTTTCTTTCTTTCTTTCTTTCTTTTTCTTTCTCTTTGCTTACAAATTTTTTTTTTTTAAGTTTGAAAGGGCAACCACTTCGTTAAACTATTCAAAATAGAAATTATGCCTTAGTTTGTTGGTTTGCTTTTTTTTTTTTTTTTTTTTTTTTTGGTTCATATGTCTTTGGTTTCCTCAATTAAGTCTCCATTAATTCACAAGAAGGCCCCACTAAAATAAATCATGGTGGTGGCACCAATATAAATATGCAGACACATATATCTTTGTCGGAAAGTGCTTCTTATTTATTGATTGAAGGGGTTGCGGTTTCTATCCCCAAACCACTCCCAAGCTATTCCTTAAGGGGCTGTTGAGGCCCATTTCCTGATGAAACTTCTTCATTTTGGGGGGTTGGTT